>NC_062282.1:115423230-115724063 GCF_902655055.1 Lutra lutra | reverse complement strand
GGTGTAATAAAATAATTTTAGTAGTCCTTTATCCATTTTAAATAGTAATTGACCTCAAGAATTATATGCACCCAGAGTAATGTTACTAGTGATTAAAATGTAAAAAGATAATAATTATTAAAAGCTTCATACATAGTAGAAATCATCATTTCTGGACAGCAAAGTCTTTAGGGTAAAACAGTCAAGTAGGATTTGCCTATATCAGAACGATTTGAAAGGATTCTTTAATCTGGACCTTTATTTATGAACCCTACAAGATTTTGAAAATAACTGAACTGTATAACTGTATTTAGGAACAACAAACTACAAAGGACGTAGAATGAGTCCTAATCTCCATATTTAGTTCCTCTCATTAAGGAAGTGGTGATAGCTCTATACAATGTGGATAAAGGCATTTTCTCTGCTGTAAACCCAGACTTCTCTTTCTTCCATATTTTATGTTTTTTTAATATATAAATATATATCTTATAGCATAAGATATATCTTTTTCTTGCATCATGACCTTTATTAATTTTGAAATATGCAATTATAAATGCCCAAAATGTACCTTAAAGTCTTTTTTGGAAATTTTACTTTTTCCAAAATATTTCCTATTTAATTTTCTTTTTCTTTTCAGATTTTATTTTTGGGGCACCTGGGTGGCTCAGTCAGTTAAGCGACCAACTCTTGGCTTCAACGCAGGTCATGATCTCCAGGTCATGAGATCAAGCCCTGCGATGACAGCTCTATGCTCAGCAGGGAGTTTGCTGGAGATTCTCTCTCCTCTCCCTCGTCCTCTGTCCCTCCCCCTGTCAAATAAATAAATAAATCCTTTTGAAAAAAGATTTTATTTTTAACTTATCTCTACACCAAACACAGGGCTTGAACTCACAAACCCGAGATCAAAAGTCTCCTGCTCTACCGACTAACGCAGCCAAGTGCCACATCCTATGTACTTTTAAAAGGAGTGGCTATTTTATGCTATAACTCTCCATCTTATTCTATTGAAAGCATTCTGGGCCTGTGCTCATTCTGCAAATATTTATCAAGCACCTGGGATGTGTAGGCACTGAGCTAGGTACTATGGACATAATAGTCAATTAGATCCATCCTAGTCCTAGGGGTTCTTATATGCTAGTGGAGAGTACAAATAAACAAATAGGTACTGTCATATAATAGAGAGCTGGGACTGGGCTCAACTGAGAAGGCTACGGGAACATGGAAGAAAGAAGAAGAAGTTTGGTCTTCATGGGTCCAGAAGAGCTTCCCAGGAGAAGAGCTGGTGAAATTGAAACCTGAAGAGTGAGTAGGACTCAGCTAGATCAGGTAGAGTGGAAGAATGAAAAGACTTCCCTGAGGAAATAGCATGTATACTCTTAAACTGATGAAGTTTTCTTTGCATAGATACTTTTTGTACACCTGTGATGGGAATGCTGTTGTAAATTACTCTTAGCAGGGAAGAGTCACTCTTTGCTTTGTGTAAGTGCTAAAATGGATATCTTCATATGGAGAGCTATGAAACATTTTCACTGTTGACTAAGCACCCCCACTCCAACCCCCAGTAACAGCAACCAGCTGGACTACTTACTTGCGTACAATACAATGAGTGCAGATTTACATGTTTGACCTTGCTTGTCCTACCTAACAGGTGTTCTCATTAAGGAGCTGAACGAAATAAAAGAATATTTAAAAGGAATAATTACAATGTGCTTAGCTGCAGGCAACAACAACAACAACAAAAATCCCACCTAAATTGCTTAAACAGTTATGAAATTTATTTTATGAAATTGGCAAGTCAGGAGTAGGACAGGCTTTTGTTGGACAATTGCAGGGGTCGGGTCATTGAGGATCCAGGTTTCTTTCTGCCCATGTGTTCTGGCATACACAGCATGAGCCTCATCTTACTCCTCCATCTCCCTTGTCATTACTGTCAGGGGCATCAGGAATGGGTGATTTATTGTTCACATTGAACAGGAGAGAGTGAAATTTGCCTCAAGTATGGAACCAAGTCCTTCTCTTTACTCTGGTGTAATTGGGGACACATCCTACCCTGGACCCAAAGCGGTTTTGAGAGTTACACAGTTTTCAATTGCTCAGTGGAGAAGTACCCAGAAAGTGGGTGAGGAATCAGGAGATCCTCCCCTGAGTCATGGAGAGGAGGCGTGGATACCTAAGAAAAATCATCTTTTTGTTAGGATGGAGGAAGGGAGAATGGATGTGGGATAGACAAACAGCAGTGTGTCCAACCCATGTGCTTTGGTGCGCCTTCATATTTGTTCAATTCAAATTCGGTCTCCTGACCAGAGGGAAAATATACTTCCATATCGATGGGGAAAAAAGGTCATAATTCTAATGGATTCTAACTCTTTGAACCACGTGTAGTTTGGTAATTAGGGGGAGATGAAGTAAACGTTGAGTTGTGGAGACCACTGTTTTATCTTTCCTTTCCTTTGCTTCCTGAATTGTACTTTTGAATTTCTATATTGGTTTTTGTGGTCCACGTTTACCATAGAGTAGAAAGAAATTGCAGGCATTTATTTTGCTGTGAAAGTATTTTTAGTTGTTTTGTGGGCTCTGTATCAATTACTGTATAACATAGAGTTAGGAAGGAATGTGCAAAATATATTTAGCAACCTTTGATAATATTTTAAGAGCATTTGATTCTGACACATGCTATATAATTTATAGAGATGCAGGTTACATCATTATAAGGTTACATATTGGGAAATCTACGAAGAAAAAAATCCTTAACAAAAATACCTTCTTGAAACACAGACTGAGGAATGTTCCCTCAAAGGAAAAATATGCCATGATTGCTCAGGTTTTTCTTTTTCTTTTTTCTTAATTTTCTTTTTGAACTTCCTATGCAAGTGTAGTTTTGTTGCTTCCCATCAGGACAAACAGGTGCCTGAACCAGAAGAAATTTATGTCAGTTGAATGATTGACCCTTATTTTTTATTCAGAACTATTCTTTCCCTCTGGCTACACAGGGTGGAGTGAGGTACTTGCCAGAGGCTGCACAAACAGAAACATATTCTCCAATGGAAGGGGCGGAGTGGGACTACATATGCAAACACAAAAGGTTTCTTTTTGCAAGTTTGTTCAGGGCAACCTTTGATGGACAGAAGAGAGCATAAAATGAGTAGTCGACAAGAAAAATAATTATTTCCACCTAATATTTGCATAGTGACATATTTTTCAGAGTCAGAGTGCTTTTGTCTATATTATCTCCCATGATGAACTAGCTCTGTGGTAAGAGAAGGATAGTAATATTATAACCATTTTACAGATTAGGAAATCAATATATATGAACATTAAATGAATTGCCCCTGATCGCAAGTTCAAGAATGAGGTTCAGAAATTCAAACTTTTTGGTTTTTCTTTTTCAGAGTGTGTGTGTGTATGTTCTAGTAAAACATTTTACTTTCCTCTTTTTTTTTTTAAGAAAGAGAACAAAACAAAAATACAAAGAAAACAAAAGAAAAAAGAGAGTGGAACAACAACAAAACCTGCTATGTTAAACATTCATAATGATCAATTTCTAGAGAGTACACATTTGCTGGATTAGGAACACTTGCCAGGTAGCAACTGTGAATGTGTAGAAGTTGAATGACTTAAGATACTTTATAAATACCCTTCGGAATACAGTATTTTCATTTTTGCTTCTCATTTTCCTCTCAGGCAGAGGTCTTACATATGCAGTTCAATGTCCCTCATGTACATGTCTTCTACTTTTGCTTTTATCCTCTTATTCCCCCTCCTCAAAATCTAAATTCATCCCTCTTTTGGGGATGTTTGGGCCTCACATTTTTTGTGAACCTTCCGCTCAAGGACTGGAGACTGTTAGTGGGCCCTCTCACATTATATAGAGTATAATTGTTTAGGAAAATACGTGAAGGGGAAAAATTATTGTTGGGTGTCTTTGAAATCATACATATCATAGGCTGGCTAGCCATTCCTGGGCATGCCCCCAGATACAATCTTAAGAAGTTGGTGATTGACACATAATTGGCCCTCAATAAACAGCAATAGATAACTATCGAATTTGCTGCTGGAGTGGCTGTGTTGTGTGATTTCATGCTTTCTGAATACAAAATAGCTTTTTGAGTAAGGTATGCTTTTTGACAGCTGCTGATAACATCTGAGAGACAATTTAATTCATCTGCAACCTAGAGCAGCAGCAAAAAAAAAAAAAAAAAAAAAAAAAGCCAACAGGCTACATCACTACTCCTGCTTAGTTGATGAATACCAATAAATATGGATGAAACACCTGAAGGAGCACACAAATTCATAGTTAGCGAATTTGCCAAGTATGCAGACAATGGGTGTACTGCATGATTATGTTTGTTGAAAATAAAGGAGAGAGACACATAAATAGGGCCAGTGAGAATGAAGACTCAGTGACAGCATCGCATAATGCTCCTAAAGTATCTTTCATCTTGGGTAGTTTAAAGCATTTAAAAATGTCCTCATGACACCCTTCTGGTACTAGTAGATGGTAAAGAAATACCGACTCCATTTGAATGAGAAAGGGTACTGAAATGGGAGTCGAAAAGTTAAGCAAACTGCTTAGTGTCTTGGTCTCAGAGACGGCGGCTGTATCTGTCTGTGGCAAGAATATTGTGTCATTTGCCCCTAAGCAATCTTTTTCTAGCTCTGTATAAATTATCTACCTGGCAAAAAGAAGACTGAAGCTGGGAGCAAAAATATACTTCTGTGGGTGTAATTGTATTCGTGGCCAAATAGAGTTTGGACTTCTTCCATTAGCAGGAATGCCTGGTGGTAGTACTAACTTTAAAACCCTGAATTGTCAACAAACAGAAGGAGCCTAGTTGAACAGGATTAGAGAGGAAGAAATGAAAAGATGGGATAAATACACGGGCACATCCAAGTATTTAACCTGAAACCTCCTTGAGGAAGATGAATTTGTGGGAGGAATCTTTTACCCCGGGGCTGGGCTCATTTCTTTCTCTCCACTTCCTCAACTATTCTTGTCCCTTTCTGCTCCTTGGTTTCCCCAGAAGTCCCACAAGTGAAAACTGGAACAGCCAGGATCCAGGGCAGGCTTCTTCCTGGTAAGGAGTAGCAGTACTGACAAAATTCCTTCATCCTTCTGAGGAAGCTGAACATTTCCCTGAAGCACCTCAATGGGTCATAGTTTCATCTCTTCTTTGACTCCTCTCACATCTTGCTTACACCACCTCCCGCCACACGGGTCCCTGCGGTTGCAGCAATAAGCCAGGCCTGCTCCTGCCTCAGCCTTTGCATTTTCCATTTCTTCCACTGGAATGTTCTGTTTAGTCAAATAATATCTTCATAGTATGCCTCCTCTGGCCCCTCGCTGTAGATTTATTTATTTATTTTAAAGATTTTTTTATTTGAGAGAGAGAGAGAGAGAAGGTGAACACATGTGTACTTGCACTCGTGAGGAGGGAAGGGCAGGGGAGAGGAAGAGAATCCCAAGCCGACTTCCTGCTGAGTGGGGAGCTCGACGTGGGACTCTATTCTATGACCCCAAGATCATGACCTAAACCAAAATCAGGCCCGACTGAGCCACCCAAGTGCTCCCACTCACTGTAGATTTACAGTGACAAATGTCCTGTTTTGCCTGAGACTGAAGAGTCTCAGGACATGTGATCTTTAGTTTTGAAACTCAGTCACATGGAAACTAGGATGCATTGGTCACCCTGTTTCAATTGCAGCTTCTTCTATCTGTTTGTTTGTTTGTTTGTTTACTGCTTTTCTTAGTATTTGTCACCATCAAAACCCCTGTAAATTTTACTTATTTATGATCCTTTGGCTTACTTTCTCACCCGGTGCTATCTCCAAGAGGGCAAGGATTTTTTTTTTTAACTTGTTTTTGGCACTGTCGTATCCCCAGTGTCAAGCATAGTTCAAAACAGGTACTTGGTGATGGCTTTTGAATGAATAAATAAATGAATGAGTGAGAACTTTAGAAAGTGTTTTTCATAAACGAAGAAACTATGTTGGGGATGTATTTGCTAAAGTGAGTTATTTGAATCCATAAAATCTTGGTCAAATGTATCTTGATTCTCAAAATAAATGCACGATTTCCTAATGAGCGACACATTTCTTGGGACGTTTAAACAATGTTTTTGTTCATAATTTAGAAGGAAAGTGTTATGTAATTCATTTTTAAAACAAGCTTTTGTAAAAATAGACTATTAGTAGAATGTAGTGTTATACCTAAACATCATATTGGTGGATCATTTGTGTTGGTTTAGGACAACTAATTTTAATCTATTGTGAAGTACTTATAGTGGAAATTCAGTTAGTTTTAACACATAGGAATCTCCTGTCTGCCCCCAGAAAAACTTAGGTATATGTTTGGTTAACAAATTTAACATTTCTCTTATTACCCAGTTATTATTGACTGTATGAATGGATGGATGACTTCAAAAGGCAAATGCACAGAAACCCAAGTGAATCATAATCTCTCTTTGCTGGACAAGAAATCAGAAGTGTTGAGCTGCCATATTTATAGGGTGGCACTCTAAGGTGTCTGACTTTTACTGATGCTAGGATCTAACCTGGGAAGCCTGGCCAAGTTGTCCCCTTGTTCTGTTATTTGCAAGCACTTGGGTTGTCACTCACATGTCCATGTCAATGATGTACTGGGGGGAAAACATTGCATCTGGGGTCAGAAGCCCTATGTCTTCATTCTTTCTCACTGCTTCACTTTTTATGTGGCCTTACACTATCACTTAACCTCTGGGAACCTGCATCATGTAATCTGGAAATGTGGATGAAAAGGCCCACCTACTCTAGTGGTTTGACATAAGCTCAAAATAGGAGTAGACAGGCTTTGAAAATCATGAGGTGCTATGGAACGATGTAAGGTAAGGTGAATAGAGATGAGGCGTTTCCTGGGTGCATGTGTTGCAGGTGATTGAGCAGCCAGAGGGGTCTGACTTTGTTTCTTGCTCATATCTATTTCCCACCTCACAGGGGAAGGTTCTCTCTCTCATCAATAATATCCAGAGAGTATCAGGGATGGAGCCTACGTTTTTTGTTGTTTTTTTTTTTCCCCCTTCAGGGCTACAGTCACTTAGATTTTATTCTCAAAATACATGATTAAAGAACTATTCTTCTAGTGGCTTCTTACCAATTTTAATCAATCACCTTTATAGAAGCAGACGACTAACTGAGAGTAGGGTTTTGTTCTCTTCTTTAAAATAGGCATCAGGAGTGCTCCGCCAGCTCAGTCAGTGGAGCATGCGACTCTTGGTCTCCGGGTTGTGAGTTCAAGCCCCATGCTGGGTGCAGAACTTACTCAAAAACAAAACAAAACAAAACAAAACAGAACAAAACAGGCTCTCCGTTTTCAGACTGGTGAATAGCTACAAAGAAGCCAAATAACGTAGTGGTTAAAACAGACTCTGGACCTGCACTGATCCAATCCTACCTCTGCCATTTACTGGGTATGTGGTGTTGAACAGGTGACTACTTCCACATGTGTCTCTTTCTTCCTTGCCTCATAGAGTGTATGAGAATCAAAAGAGTAAATAATGGGAAGTGCTTAAAACAGCTCCCGAAGTGTAGCAAGTGCCATGATATTGTTATTGCATACTACTATGATTATGTTACCTAACTGACCCCCACTCAAACGGGGTGATTTGGTTCTTACTCCACACCCGGTTTCTGGTATACTTTTTTTAAAGCATCTACCAAGAGCACAATGACTCTGCTTCATTTCCCTTCCACGAGCTTTAGGGCACTTAATGCAAATTACATATTATGTCTAGAGACTAGTACCTACCTGCCAAGCTCTTCTCTCCCCTGGAAAAATCCACCATGGACTTCAGGTATAATTTTTGGATTATTACAACCTACAGGACAGGGCAATCACAATTCTTTTTTTTTTTTTTAAATTTTAAAGATTTTATTTATTTATTTGACAGAGAGAGATCACAAGTAGGCAGAGAGAGAGAGAGAAAGAGGAGGAAGTAGGCTCCCTGCCAAGCAAAGAGCCTGATGTGGGACTCGATCCCAGGATCCTGAGATCATGACCCAAGCCAAAGGCAGAGGCTTAACCCACTGAGCCACCCAGGCACCTGGCAATCACAATTCTTACCAATTATTGCACCATCTAAGGGAGATTGCTCTGCTTGTAGGAAGCCCTCTGTTGAGGAAAAAGCTATATATAGTTTCTTACCTGTATCTTGCTATGATGGTATTTCCTATCTCATTTTTATGTCGAGCTGGTTGACCCAAGGAAGGACAGCTGGCTCAGTGCAACTCGTCTATAGGCTGTCCAGTGAATGACCCATGAGGTGACTTCGCATGGAAGCTCTGTTGCAACATGAGTGATTATTTAGGCCAACTCAGATGTTCTATTTGGGTACATCCTACCGAAGATGTATGGAGAAAGCAAGAGTTATTTTATTAGGAGCTGTAGAGCTGAGTGAACTGAAGTAAGCAGTTGTCACTTAGAGAGTAAGCCGTGAGCAAGCAGAACTCATGCGTCGTAAGCAGGAGGCAAAAGACCTACTACAGATCAGAGCAAGATAGTTAGCTTGGTAGTAGCTACCGCAGAAGAAGCACAAGTTGTAAACATACATCTGTACCCATACAAGTGAGTGACAGAAGGAGATCGACAAAATCCTTCTGTTGAAGGGGTGATAAGCTAAATATCTCCCATACCTGGTTTGAGTCTTTCAGTTTTTGAACTGTTCCAGATTCCAGAGGTCCATGGTTGTGCCTGGATTTTCTAGAGATTCTGTGAGTCTGCCTGCTCACAGTATGTATTCTTATTATTTCAAGTAATCTGAATGAGGCTCTGTTCCTTACCAGCCAAAAAAAACTTAAGGATCACTCCAGATACTTCTTTCTTTCTTTCTTTCTTTCTTTCTTTCTTTCTTTCTTTCTTTCTTTCTTTCTTTCTTAATAGAAGGAAATAATAATGAACTTTAAGATCCTTGTTGGCAGGAAATACATTACATTTATTATTACAAGCCTAAATTCTAAAATTGCATGTATTTATGATACTTTTAGTCAAGAAATGTCTTTGAATAGATAGATGAAAAATAACCACTGTTATTTTCCCCCTTTTTTGGTTGAGATATATTTCTCATACAAAAAATGTAGAATAAAAAGTAAAATAAAGTTTAATGTAAATAAAATGTTTAGTATTCTGTTTGTTGAGTTTGATAATTGGATTCACCATGTACAAATAACACCACAATCAGGGTTAAAAAAATATTCCCATTATCCCAAACATTCCCTATGCTCCTTCTAGTCACTCTCTGAACCCTCAAGAGGTGATAACTTTCTGATATCTTTCACCACAGACCACGTATTCTTGGACTTCAGAAAAAAGGAATCACACAATAGAAGTTCTTTTTTTTTTTTTTTTAAGATTTTATTTATTTATTTAACAGGCAGAGATCACAAGTAGGCAGAGAGGCAGGCAGAGAGAGAGGAAGGGAAGCAGGCTCCCTGCTGAGCAGAGAGCCCTGTGAGGGGCTTGATCCCAGGACCCTGGGATCATGACCCAAGCAGAAGGCAGAGGCTTTAACCCACTGAGCTACCCAGGCACCCCACACAATAAAAATTCTTATGTATCCTGTTTCATTTACTCAACATAATGTTTTTGAGATTCATCCGTGCTGTGTGTGTTTCAGAAGTCATTCTTTTTTATTAATGAAGAGTATTCCTTTGTATGAACAGAACGTAGTTTTTTCTTTCTCCTGTCGGTGGATATAGGATTGTTTCCCAGTTTTTGGCTATAAATATTTCTTTTTGTGGACATTTGTTTTAATTTCTTGAGTAAGCACCTAGGGTGAAATCACTGTATGACAGTATAGGTGTATGTTTGCTTTCGTAAGTAACTGTTGACTCATTTTTCAAGGTAGTTGTACCATTTATATTCCTATGAGCAGAGTATTTTGCCAACATTTTGTACTGTCATTTAAAAATTTTTTTGGCTATCATAGTATATTTGGAATGATACCTTATTGTTTATCATTTGCATTTCTCTAAAAATCAACAATGTTAATCATTTAAAAACATTTTTTTAATTGACCATTTGCAAATTTTCTGTGTAATATTTACATCTTTTGGCCATTTTTATTAGGTTATTTATTTTTTCTCTGTTTATTTACAAGAGTTTTTATATATCCCAAGTCATTTTTCAGATATATGTATTGTAAATACTTTTTTCCTGGCCATTGACTTACCGTTTACTTCATGGTGTTTTCCTGATGAGTAGAAATTTTTAATTCTGAGACTGTGAGCCTCCTCAAAAAAATTTTAGGACATTTTGTTATATGAACAAAAGTAACCATTTTTAGCATTTTTGATAAAATATTTCAGGATATTGGAGGGAAAACAGCTTTCCTGAAAAAAATATACCTATATATTTTTTCAGAAAGATCGGTAGTTTGTGATCAAGAACACGAATTGTCCATGAGATGTCTATACTTTCCAATGATTATGAGATTAATAAGTCAGTGGTGGTTGTTCCATACTGGTGATTGTTAGAAAATAATTTTTTTTTAATGATTTTCTTATTTATTTAAGAGAGAAAGAGAGAACGTGCAAGGGGGGGAGGGGCAGATGGAGAGGGAAAGAGAGAGAAGCAGATTCCCCACTGAGTGTGGAGCCCATGAGGGAGGTAGGAGGTGGGGGAGTATTCAGTCTCATAACCCTGAGATCATGACCTGAACTGAAATCAAGAGTCAGACACTTAACCAACTGAACCACTAAGGCAACCCCCAAAATTAATTGGGTTTTCTGTTTAAAATATGGACCACATCAACTTATTGCCATCTTGAAGTAAACCATTTACTTTTGCAATTAAATGACTATCTTCCCGATTTGAATTTTTACCTATTGAGTTATAAAGTACCAGAGTAGTATTTGTTCTTAATATATAGGTGCAAAGTGAAGTTTCTCTGACCTATTGGTTTGTGGCTCACTTGCAGTCACAATAACATTGCTACTGGGAAGTGGCTTTGGATATGCATCCGAGTAAGTGCTCAGTACAGTAGTTGGCACATAGCAGGTACTCTGTATTAGCTGTTATTGCTATAATTATTATTATTCTCCTCCATAAGAACTTGCAGGAGTGCCTGAGTTTGCCTACTAGCAAACTATTTCTTTTTTTTTTTTTAAGATTTTATTTATTTATTTGACAGAGATCACAAGTAGGCAGAGAGGCAGGCAGAGAGAGAGGAGGAAGCAGGCTCCCCGCTGAGCAGAGAGCCTGATGCGGCTCGATCCCAGGACTCTGGGATCATGACCTGAGCTGAAGGCAGAGGCTTTAACCCACTGAGCCACCCAGGAGTCCGCAAACTATTTTTTATCATGAATAATAATACAAGTAATAATAACACATCATATATTATTTTGGCTGTTTCACATTGCAGATAAACTCCCTGACTCTAGCCTTCTTCTACTCAGAATGCTTTCTCTAGTCTATCTGATACCATACATGAGTGCAGATGCTTCTCTTAGTATTCTACAGTCTGTCAGATACCTGGTTATTATTTTTTCAAAATTAACTGAAGGTTCCTGGATAACACAAGGTAGGAGTAGAGATAATAACTTGACATTTATACTAGAGGAATTCTGGATTCCGGTAAAAACAACAAAAAGCCACAACAAAAAATACAAACCCACACCCTACTCCTTCAGTGAAACGAGGAGAGTTAGGAAGGTCTATAAACTCTAAACAAAGTATAAGCTGGGGGAAGAACATATGGAACCAGAACAGCATGGGATACCAAATGGTGTTGCAGGGTGGCAGGTGCTGCGGGAAAGAAGTGAGAGTGAGATTTTTATAGCAGAAACAGAACACAAAAAATAATGGCAAACAGTCATCCCCCCAAAGAGGGAACCCTACCTGAGAGAACTCCTGGAGGGTGTTTGGGCTAGAAGAAGTGAGGAGAACAAGTGTGGAAAGGTGCCCTGGAAGACATTAAAGAAAATACCTGTCACCGTAACAACACAGGCCAGGTCCCTTGAACCAAGAAGCTGGGAAAGCCACATTTACCTCTCTTCTCCCATCCACTAGGTTCCTCTGATAATAGGGAAGCCAGGATAAAGAAACTCATTCAGTTATGAGTAAAAAAGTAAAAATGCTACATCCATACATAGATGTCATAAGGAAAGACAAAAAAGTCAGAGCTTAGCAATGGAAGAAGAACACTACCAAAATTAGATGAAAGTTGCAAACAATGTTCTTATAAAGAAAAGCTATATGTAATCACAAAATAGAAATAAAGGTCAAACAATAGGAAGGTTAAAATGGGAATTGACAGGAAAGAAACTGGAGAAAAAGTTATTTCAGAAACACAAATTAAATTACAAAAAGCACAAGAAACACTAAATATCTTGAAAACATAAGGATATGGGGAAGAAATTAAGAAAAAAGACAAAAGACAAAAATAAAAGACCAGAAAGAAAAACAGTAGAAAAGACAAGGAAGATCTACAAACATGTAACACATTTTTGAGAAAGAAAAACAAAAACTGTATCATAAATATTTAAAATTGCAATTCATGGGAACATCCTTAATATTATATAAAATTTGAATCTACATATTGAAAGGGCATATCATATACCTCAGAAAATTAATCCAGAATGGCTAATATTAAGTCTTAAGAAAATAAACTAATAAAAGATTATTGGACTTCAAAGAATGGAAAATAATCCTCTGGTGGCACATGGCTGGTTCAGTCGGTGGAATGTACCACTGTTCATCTTGGGGCTGTGAGTTTGAACACCGTGTCAGGTGAGAGATTACTTAAAAATAAATAAATAAAATACTACTACTACTACTACTACTAATAAATCCTCTGGATAACTAGGCACGAAGTCCAAGTCAAATCAAGTTATGTCAGACTTTTCAATAGGAATATTCAAAGTTGAGAGAACATTATAGAGCTTGGTACTCAAGAAACTGGGAGCCAAGGAATATACATCTACCCAATCTCTCTTCACATGTAGAAGTTGCGGATAAAAAGTGTAAAACATATAAGAACTTGCAGTTGCATTTTTTCCAACCAGGCAACAATGGCAGAAGGACTGGTAGTAAGCAATACATAGATATAAATATAGTACCAGGAGCAGAAAAAACGTATAGAAGGATGTGGGTGATATAACACTGTACATATGTTGCATGCCTTGATGATGTAAGATCTGAACACCTGAGGAAAAATGGGAGAAGGGGTACAGATAGTAGAAAATAGAATAAGCGCAGTAGTGCTCCCTAAGTTGTAACTGGGAAGTAAAGTAATATTTTAAGGTGACAAATCAAGTAGTAGAATTGTAACCATATGTAAGAGCCTGAAGATAAGCATTATGAAAAATAATTACTGGCTTAAATTGGATGATGGAAGAATGGAAGTTGGGGTAGGAAGAGTTTAGGAGAGATAGAAAAAATAGTCAAACTATTATCCCTTAAAATATTACTATGGCTAGTTGTTTTCTATGCTATTTAAGCTGTTCTAGTTTAATGAAGAAAAACATAGGAATGTGTCCAAATTCATTTATGAAGAGAGTATATCATGCAGACCAAAACTACTAAAGTTGCACAAGTAAAAAAAACCCCACAGAACAATAGTACTTCTAAATATTGATGCAACTATATTCAATAAAATATAAGCAAACAGTATTCAAAAATACATTTTAAAAAACCCTTCATGACCAAATGGGGGTTCACTTCAGAAAAGTGAGGTTAACTTGATGTTAGTAATTTAAAAGAATTAAGGCCAAAAAATCATTATGTCTATAAATGTTGATAAAAGCATTTGACAAAATTCAGTCTCCAGTTCTGCTTTATAAAAAAAATAAAATGGCAAGCAACAGATTAACTATATGTAGAAATTTAGAAACAGATATGTATGGATATCAAAATATACACCTATGTACATATTTGTGTGTCGTTCCCAACATAACTTCTTACATAATAAGGAAGCATTGGAGGTGTTCTCAGTAGTCAGGAATAAGACAATGACATTAGTTTTTAGCACAAGTATTTAAAACTTTACTGGCAATGTTAACTAGCACAATTAGATAAGAGAAGAAAATTAAAATAAGAATAGGAAAGGAAAAGACAATCTATAAACGAATAACTGGAAAATTGAAAGAGAATCCATTAAAAAACAATTACAAACAAAGCTCAGAAAGATAACAGGATATGAAATTAACATACACAAATAAATAGCCTTAACAGACACACAAAAATGAGTGAAATGATAGTATCAAAGACAAGACCCCATTTACAACAGGAAGAAAAAAACGTATAGTACCTAGATAAAACTTAACAAGAAATATGCAAATTTTATAAGTTGTTCTGTATATTTATAGAAACCCAAGTTGTTTCTCAAGTTTATAGAGAAAAATAAACAAGCAAGATGTTCCCCAAAAAACCAGCACTTCTTGTCTATTTCAGAAAAGAAGACAAATGTATTGCCATTTTTATTGGACTTGTATTAAATTCGTAAACTAATTGAGGGAGTGTTTAAATTCTTAGAAATTGAGAAGCAGAAGACCACCAATAGAAAAATAAGCAAAGGGCATGAAAAGAGACAATACAGAAAAAAATTCCATGTGATCCCTAGACCTGTGAGAAGATACTAAATAAATCTTAGTCATAATAAGTGAGACACAGGTTAAAATGACACCAAGGTACGTGTGTCCCCTATCAGATTATCAACACATGAAAGTTTGGTGATACACTCTGTTGGTAAGCCTGTGGGAATAGGTACTTTCTTACACTGTCGGGGGAAGTGGTTATAAAATGGTACAACTTCTTTGGAAGGAATTTGACAGTATCAAACAAGATAATAGGTGGCTTTTTCCTTTTTACCCATCCATAGGAATCTTACGGATGAATCTGTGCAAATTGTTAAAGAGTCTATCTAAAGCCAAGGGAAAATTCACCATATTGGCACAATTAGTCATGAGATCCATCAGTCAAAAAAGAAGGGTCCAAAGTACTTTGTGCATTATATGGCACAAAATCATTAAATATTGTGGATCCTGAACATGTTTCATTGCAACATGTTAGTTTTCAGTGTATACATGCGGATATTATGGTGATGCATTTCTTGTTTACATGAAATGTAGCCTCATCGCTGAATCTGAGCCTACCTGCAAAGCTCTCTCTACTGTCCATGTGAATCTGAACATTGTAGCAGTGGTTGCTGGTTTCTACATTTGCTTTTGTCTGGGGGTGGAGCACTAGCAAGCCCCTGTGTTTCATCTTGAGCTGTTGATGGAGAAGGTGTCAAATGCAAGGAGATGCCAGATAAACCTTTTCTGCTCTGTTTGTTTGTACTGGGTGTAAAGGATATTTGGAACTTAATGATTTGTAGTATCTTGAGTGATCTTTGTACTAAGCCAGAATAAAGTTTAGCGAACTCCAACACACACACAAAAATGAGATATAGAAGGGTAACTGGATGGTATTGCGTAAACTCTACACACACGTGACTTCGTACCTGAATGGAGGTGAAGCTGTCAGTGCCCTGTCCATTCCCATGTGCTTTCTAGTCCAGCTCCTGGTCTGCTTTCATGAAATGAAGTTCAGCCTGTCCCATAGCCAAGAGCACCTTCTACTCTTAATGCTCCAAGGTCCTGTACTCTGAACTGTAAGGCCCAACATGAACAGAGACATTTTTCACTATCCCCGTTGCACACTTGTCTCAGGTGGCCTCTCCTGTTCCTGGATCTTCTCACTTCCACTTCTTTCTAGGGAAACCCTGATCTTAGAATATTTCTCGTGTGCTTTTGCTCCAAACAGTCACATGAGAACATAACGGCCCCACTTTGAGTATTTTCAAAGTCTGAGTTAATTTAAACTGTGAGGGAGTTACCTACAATCCATTATAGTAGAAGGCTTTTCAAACCTGGCTGTGCTTCAGAAGTATGCTTGGAACTTTCTGTGATATAGAGGTGCATAACTCCACCCCCAGAGATTCTAGACTCCAGTTCATTCTTATATCCTTGAAACCAGTATAACATCAGGTATCTTTCCAACAGTTCTAAGTCTTAGTTCCTCCTATTCTATGAGCAATAATTAGATGTATCATGCTTCTTCGTCTACAAGGAAAGCAAGAGCTTGCAGATATGCTGCAGTGAAAATGGAGATTTAAAGGTTTTTTTTCTTTAAAGAAAAGAATCTGCAGAGGTCACACTGAGCTTTTTCCATGATCTCAGTGTATAATTCAGCTCTTTGTCACAGCTTCCCAAATATTTATTTTTAATATTTGCATAACGAAGGGCCTCATTGTGGTATTTTTTTCAAGGACAAAGGAAAAAGTGGTACATGATTTCCACATCTTAGAGAACATAAAGTTGCTCACAGTTTTCAAATGGCAAGTTTTCTAGCTTCAAGTTTCCAAAGAATTTAGAATCAGTGTGCCTCAACTTACCCAGGCACCTCTCCTCTTCCTAGCCATTCCTGGACCAACAAAATATCAAACTGAGCTCATGTCAGGAGCGCAGCTAAGCCAAGAAGAAACCTCTCTCTATTACACAATTAACATCCTGCAACTTTGCCCAAAATGAAACAAATAGGAATAAAAATTTTTAATGCTAATGATCTTTTTAAGAAGAGGAAAGAGGAACAAATAATTGTGCCATTCAATTTTCTAGTTGGCAAAACAGCACAAATTAAAAAAAACAACAACAATAACAAATGACTTTCTTAATGCCAAGGGAAAAGATGAAGAAAAGAATGCAGATTAATGAGAAATCTAATAAAATAAACCTACTAAAAAATTGAGAGTATTCCTTTAAACTTTTGGATTGCCTTGGGATGCCTGGGTGGCTCAGTCAGTGGAGCATGCAACTCTTGATCTTGGGATTGTGAGTTTGAGTCCCACCTTGGGTGTAGAAATTCCTTAAAAATAAAATATTAAAATAAATAAATAATTGTATTTAAAAATTTTGGATTGGGGCGCCTGGGTGGCTCAGAAGCCTCTGCCTTCGGCTCAGGTCATGATCTCAGGGTCCTGGGATCCAGCCTCACAGAGGGCTCTCTGCTCAGCAGGGAGCCTGCTTCACTTCCTCTCTCTCTGCCTGCCTCTCTGCCTACTTGTGATCTCTCTGCCAAATAAATAAATAAAATCTTTAAAAAAAATTTGGATTGCCTTATAACCTATAGTAGAAATTGTAATGAAGACCAGAGTAGTTTTGTGGTATCAAGTTCTCTTTACCTACAAAACATGTGGCATTTTAGACCAGTTAATCTCTACATAGAGTACTTGTACTATAATTAATGTTTTCTTATAAGGTTACATGAACTCAATTATTTTTTTCTAGAAATCTACTCAGTTCAAGTTTATTTTTTCTCTTGGGAAAATAAGTGTCTTATGTTAAAATTTTTATAAAAAGAATGTTTTTTTTAATAATTGAAGAAATAATTTATATCATCCTTATAATTTTAATTAAGACTTCCAAAATGTTGCATGTAGATAGACCGCTGTCTTAACTGACTTGTGATGTTTCTGTATTAGTCCACAGACTGGATTTCAAGGGGTTTATTATATCTCGTTATTAAAAATTAAATACTATTTTAGAATAAGTTAGTCAATTCTCTCCAAGAACTTGTGTGAAAGACTTGGGTGGTACTGTCTCAAGACATGAGTGTGCCTCTTTCTCATTGCCTCTGTGCCCCTCTCCTTAGTGAATTGACTTTCCCACTATAAGCCAATTAAGGAGAGCATTTATACCCTGATAAAGAGAGCTACCAGACCAATTTGTTAATAAACAAAATTCTCACCTCTCTCCCCCTACCTTTCTCTTATTTATTAGTTCATTCATTTGCTCAGCATAGATACTATCATAACTAAGAAAGAGTGCTTTGTGGCTAGACTCTTCCTCTGTTTGCCAAGAAGGTAAAAAAGTGTTGACAGAAGGAGAGCCACTTAAACACACACACACACACACACACACACACACACACACAGAGCTTTGGATAACATTAGTAAGATTTATGTTTGAAAGAAGCCTATCTTCTCCAGAATAACTTATGTTGTTACTACACTAGAGATAGAACTGGATAGAAGATGTCCAGACATAACTGGAGCTGTGTAATCAATCTACCAGAATTCTGTTTCTTCCTTTGACCACCCTTGGCAATTTCATTAGTGTTTAGGTTTTTAAAAATCGCACACCTCAAAATAGTCGAATTCCAAATTCTAAGGTCATATGTGTAGATACATATTTTTTTTTTTTTTTGGTTAAGAAATAAGTTTGTACATGATACATAGAAATGTGAAATATAATCTCTGGGTGGCAGCATGTATTCACCAGCAAAAAGTCCTTCCTAAGTAATGCCATTTTCATTTCTCTTAGGGATTGCTAAATTGATGGGTCAACAATATTCCATGGTAGAGTGTGGCTTGGTCACTTGACAGTCCCTCATTATGTACTTTTTGAGCAGGTGCTGAAATATAGAATTAGTGATAATGCAAGTAACTGAAATTGTATATAAGTGTGCAACTAAATGCAAAGAAATTTAATTAATGCACCAATATCACTTTTTAAGACTCTCTGTAGTGGAGTTTCATAATGCTCTGGTTTCCCTATTAAGAATTTTTTTTTTTATTGCTTTGGAAACAGTATCCAAGCTTATAAAAATTGCAATTAATATAAACTTTGAGGTATAGTAAGTATATTAGATAACAGGATTAATACTCACTGGAAAGATGGAATAAAACTGATCATATAAAATTTTGCAGATATTAATATTAAGTCCTATGATTATTCAAGTAATATAAATAGTCAGAAAGTATAATATTGTCAAGACCTTATTAGCATTGTGGTTAATCCTAAATGCAGTAGGAGACAAAGAAAATATGTTTTGACTGTTAAGGCATATAATTACAGTCTGCATTAGCTGAGAAATGGCATGATCCCCATCGAGAGAGACTTTTCCTGGGGCACTGTTTGCTACTTAGACCAAACTTTTGTTATATTCAGTTCTAGGTGTCACAATCTAAGAGGGACATTGACATACTAGAGTATCAGAGAGAAAGGGGGAAGGTAGAAGGTAGAGTGTCTGGGAAGTGTAAGAAAACACTTGAATGATGTGAAGGTGTTTGGTTTGGAACCAGTAACAACCTGGGTACATGGCAGCAATGTTTGAATATTTGAAAGCCTTCCATGTTGGGGAAAGAGAATTTTTTTTGTTGTTTTCTTTGGAATAATTGGTATAAGGTATGGGGGCTAGATATTGGAACCAGGAAAGTCCTTCCAATAAGAATTAGAACTATTTAGCAAGGAACCATTGGCTGTTAATTTCCCATCATTGAGAGCACTCACCCAACTATCCAGTGTGAATGATCATCTGTCAAGGATTGTTGTATTACCAAAACCTCTAAGAGCCTTCCAGTGTTCAAGAGTTTTTACTTCTACTTTCAGATACTTAGTGACATACAATCAGAATATCAAGATGAGTGACTGCACTTGTACTTTTGCATTTCGATTTTTGTTTGTTTTGTTCACAGGATGGCATACCCAAATTGTTAGAGTTTTGTTTTTTTTTAATAATTTTTTGAGTTGCAACTACTGATAGCCACTTGAATATAAATTTTAATGATATTAGACAAATGAAATAATGTAATCTATGATATACTGTGGTCTGGATCTTAGGAAATATTACTGATTTAAAACAAACCTCAAAATCATATGTAGAAATAAAATATCTTATAATAATAATATGTTGAGACATGTTTTCCCCTTGCTTTTTGCCATAGTTGCCCATGCATCTGATACCTCACAAATGCTGAATTGAAGTGATGCTCAGATTATTAACTCATGTTTATGCTTCTAGGGGTCATTTGGAGAGGCTTTAATCTTCCCAAGTATATTTTCCCTGATTTGAAAAAGTGATTTCATTTTTAAATGAAAGATTTTTATGTGAATCACAATGTAGAATTATATTATCACTTTAAGAAAATATTATGTCTACATTATCCTGATTTAAATTTAAAATTAATATCTTATAAATTAAATAGCAAATATGATGTTAGCTGGTTTATCATTTATGTTCTTTGCATTTTGAAGTGTAATATTGTCTTATTTCTTATTTATTCAACATTAAAAAGCATTGGTGATTTTCTTAAATACTTTTTTAAATAAGAAAAGAGTGAAATGAAGGCAACAGTAGTACTAGAATTTTTTGTTTTGTTTTGTTTTGTGTTATTATTGAGGGAGAAGGATCCATATTGCCTTGACAGAGAACACAATACACTTTTATTTCCCCTACTACTATAGGTAGTTATTTTCAAAACAATTGAGAACTAACAGAAAATAAAGATACAACAAAAAGGTTTCAGGAATTAAGTTAAAACTTTTAACAGAGGCCTTTAGGCATTTATTCTTTGACTAGGTTGTATCTTCAACGATTTATTTTTACCGGGGACAAGGGACAGAGTTGCCCTTTATCCCACACTTTTATTTTCTATGGTAATAGGGCCTTTGGGTGAGGCCATCTATATATTCCATAAATATAACTGTTATTGACATAAATGGAGTGGAGCATATAAACTAGCATTCATTGTTGAAGATCTTATAATGTTTGTCACTCACCCAGACTTCTTGTTTACAGTCTCTGTGGACACAATTGAGGGTTTAGCATTAGTCTGACTATATGTATTTTTCTTCCTCTAAATTGTAGTCATTCCCTTGTGAATTCAGTTCTACCCCTGAGGTTACATCTTTCATTTTACATTAGCAACTCACCATTTCAAATATTTATATATTCAGGTTATCAGCTGTCTAGGGAAAAATAGTGTATTGTACACTTAAATCCTTTTACCTGCTCCAATTTTTTTATTTTTTTATTTTTTATTTTTTTTTGAGGCAATCAGGAGAGACGGCATGGCCTTCTTTTTGTAGTACTTGGAAAAATACATTTTAAAAAACCATCCTAAAGAAGAAATCTGGCCTGTAATTGATTTTATGTCTTAATAAATGTTCAAAAGAAAATTCATTAAGAATATTTTTAAAAGCTATGTGATTCAAAATGAGAAAGTATGAAAAACCACAGGATGAAAAACAGCCCTCCAATTCTTACCTTGCACATGCTCAGTTCCTACTCTCTGCCAGGTAGTTATTGTGAAGTTTCTAAAAGTGCCCTTACAGAGTTTGTTTATGCATATACTTGCTACAAATCTAGATATTTATCACTTTTTATCATAAAACCGGCATTAAATTACACACATTAGTCTGTATTTTTCTTAAAACTTAGCCATGTAGCACTCAGATCTTTTCATAACTATGTAGAGTCCCTTTTCATTCTTTTTTTTATAGCTACATAGTATCCTACTGTATTGATGTTCTATAGGAATGACTCAGCTGGTCCCCTATTGGTGGATGTATCTGTTGTCTCCAGGATTTCACTGTTACAGTGCGTAATGACTTACCTTATTTTTATATCTGTTTCACACTTGCGCAATAATATCTGTAGGATAAATCCAAATGGGATTTTAAATATTTTGATTTTCTTTTTAAGGAACAGGTTACTAATACTTCTTAAAGATTTGACAAAGAGGGGCGCCTGGGTGGCTCAGTGGGTTAAGCCGCTGCCTTCGGCTCAGGTCATGATCTCAGGGTCCTGGGATCCAGCCCCGCGTCGGGCTCTCTGCTCAGGGGGAGCCTGCCTCCTCCTCTCTCTCTGCCTGCCTCTGTCTGCTTGTGATCTCTCTCTGTCAAATAAATAAATAAAATCTTAAAAAAAAAAAAAAAAGATTTGACAAAGATTGATCCCAACCCATTCTCCCTTTTGTAACTTGGGCATGTGGAATCAAAAGTTTTTTGTCCCTTTTATAAATGCCTGGCCGAAGATTGCACACTTTTTTTCTATAGCTGCTCTAGAGAGTGTGGGTCTCTCAGCAGAACCCCTGGCTGGGCCCAAGTGAGCTTCTGCATTCCACAACCACGTTTCTTGTTCAGAGAACTACTTTTACAAACTGGCGCACTGCTGCTACATGTCTCCTTGAATTACCATTTCATTGTTTAAGAACAGGTCTCTTCTAAGCATGAGAGGAGGAGTTCTTTATTCTTTTACTAAATTGGTCAGCCAAAGAACAGCTTTTGGTGAATAAAAGATATTCTCATTTTAGCAAATGAAGGGGAAGTTCTATTCCCTCCAGCCCAATGCAAAATGTTGTTATTCCTTAAAAATGTTCTAAGTGCTCAAAGTGCTGGAAACTGTTCAGAACATACCACAGAACCCAGTTCCTCCCTACATTCAAAATGTTTACATTCTAAAAATGACAAGAGAGGGAAGGTTGGGAAGGTAGCTAGATCCGGAACAGATGGGCACATATGCCCTCTCTCCTTACCAAATGCAGTCCTATGGATGGCTCAACAGTTAATGTAGATTTCTCTTTACTAAGTTTTATAAGTAACTCTGCTGTGCACAGCCAAATGACTTGAAATGTGAAGATGTAATGCCTCTTTGCTGTGCCCTGCTGTTCAAATGTTCTCAGCTTTGACAATTTATCTTGCTGGAAAATGTCTTCAGAATGTCAGTCACTTCAGTTTCCGTGCTTGCCATTTGCATGTTGCACACCTGCCGGTGTCGTTGGTTGTGTCCTATTGTTATTTTTCTGTGGGGACGGGGAAGGTACAATATTGCATTTTCAGACTTGGAGTTCAGTTTGTGTGCAGTTTGGAAATAATTCTTATAAGCCCGGCTATTCTTCTTTACACCAGCATCATCTATAAACAACTGTTTACGGAGTGCCTGGTGAAATTTTAGCACTCCATTAGCCACTCGGGGAGAAAATTATAGGTGAATGACACGATAAGTTCTTTGTGCCAAAAGGATTAGGTCCCACATGAGGATATACATAGATATACAGACACACAAAAAGGGACTCACAAAGGAGTACTCACAAGTGGTATTATCTAGGTGAATGTAGGTGCAGATGTTCCAATAATATTTAAATCAAAATATGTTAGTGGTGGTTGCCTCTGATAAGGAGCAGAAGATTGGAGGAGAGTATGAAAAGGAATAATTACTCTGTGTCCTAGATTCTTTTCTGTTGTCTGTTTTCCTTTTCAGAGAGTGTATAGTCACTTGTTTCAGTGAACATGGAGTTCCTTGTATAATTAAAAAGGAGTAATTTTCAAAACAGCAATACAATAATTTTATGTAACATTTAAGATAACATAGGATATTTTTGGCTGCAAGTAATAGGAAACTCATCTTACAGTTATCTGAGATAATAGAGCATTTGTTACTTGACACGGTCAAATCACAGAATAGGATAGTTTCAGGGCTGGTTAATCCTTGGCTCAATGACATTACCAATGAATGAATTTTTTTCCCTTTCTGTGCTCTGCCATAAATAGAGTTGTCTTGTCCAGATAATAGTAATGTTCAGAAGCTGGAAATAGGAAGAGGGTGCGTCCTTTCTTATGTCAAATTTTTCCGACATCTCTAAAATCTTTCATTTTTAGAAAATTTCAAGTATACCCCCTTTACCCAGCTTTAATAATTATTGACATTTTGCCAATCTGTTTTCATTTATTTATCTCCTCTCCTTTTTTTGTTTGAGTTTATTAAAGCAAGAATCATATATTTTGCCCATAAACATTTCAGCATGCATTTAGCGCAAGTATGGACATTTTTTTTTTTTAAGATTTTATTTATTTATCTGACAGAGAGAAATCACAAGTAGGCAGAGAGGCAGGCAGAGAGAGAGGAGGAAGCAGGCTCCCTGCTGAGCAGAGAGCCCGATGCGGGGCTCGATCCCAGGACCCTGAGATCATGACCTGAGCCGAAGGCAGCGGCTTAACCCACTGAGCCACCCAGGCGCCCCAAGTATGGACATTTTTATTCAACCATAATATCATTATCACATATAAAATTCATAGTAATTCCTTAAAATCATTTTGACACTAATCTGTGTTCAATTTTCCCCAACTATGTAAAGAAAAAAAATATTTCAAATAAGGCCCATATATAGCATTTGTTTGTTATATTTCTCTGAGTCTACTTAGTCTTTAGCCATCTCTCTCCATTCCTTTTATTGAAGAAACTGTGTCATTTATCCTGTAGACTACCCACATTCTAGATTTGACTGATTGCTTCCTTGTGATCCATTTAACTTGAACTTCTTTGTTTTATTTCCAAACTAGAGATTCAAATATAGAGACTTGAATAGACTGATATTTATTTTTGTTTTGTTTTTGCAAGAGCGGTTCATAAGTGCTATTGTACACTTCCTAACAGTACAGGTCAGAGCACAGAGAAAGTCTGGTTGTTCTACTTTTAGTAATATTATGATTCATCAGTAAATTCAGAAGCTGTCAATAAATTTATATTATTTATAAAATAAATAATAAAAAATAAATAAAAATAAATTTTTATTATTTTTAAAATCCTACATCAAATTTTACATAATATTTTGGCATCTCCTGATACTTGTTGCCTAGCTTCATTATCTCTTAATGGTTGTATTTATTAATTGAGTTCTTGAATAAAGAAGAATTTTCCTCATCAACTATTTGGTTACTCAAAATTCAGGAGAGAGAGAATAAATGCTGTATACTTTCTTTTCCTTATTATTATTATTATTTTTTACTTTTTCAAGATGACAAAACATCAAAAGTTTCTCCTTACTTCTTATTTGCCACTTGTGCAACACATGACCAGTTTTAAAGTAATCATTTGCCAGGGAAATGGAATTACCACAATTGGCTTAAAGCAAACAAGCCCAGTCTCTTGAGAACATGGCTGACTTAAAATTTGAATGAATTGTGTGAAAAGAAAAGACAGAAAAATTGCTAGAAAATTGTTAGAAAAGAAAAGACAGAAAAATTGCTAGTAGGTAGGCAACAA
Source organism: Lutra lutra (assembly GCF_902655055.1). Lineage (NCBI taxonomy): Eukaryota > Metazoa > Chordata > Mammalia > Carnivora > Mustelidae > Lutra > Lutra lutra. The sequence continues at coordinate 115,699,252 of NC_062282.1, read as the reverse complement.
TAATGCACAGTGGAACACTACCATCTATGTGCATGTGATTGTGATCTCCTTGTTTTTTGATCACCAGCAAGCTGACTGAATTTACTAAAGTAAACCTCATCCTTTACTTGTGTACCCTGAGTACTCTTCAGTTTCTTTGAATCTTCATTTTTATATGTTAACTAAGTCTTGCAACTTAGTTATTTTTTTTAAGATTTTATTTATTTATTTGACAGAGATAGAGTGAGCACAAGCAGGGGGAGCGGCAGGTGGAGGGGAGAGGGAGAAGCAGGCTCCCCACTGAACAGGGAGCCCGATGTGGGGGTTCAATCTCGGACCCTGAGGTCATGATCTGAGCCAAAGGCAGACACTTAACTGACTGAGCCACCCAGGCAGCCTTCCATTGCAACTTGTAATGGTAAATTTACCTCACTGTGTTAATTCCTTCTCCTTCAATGGCCTGACATTACTTTAAGATTCCATGGTCTGAAAACTTTCCTGGGGCTGATCTTAATACCATTGAGTTCTTGCTACCCAGGTCACCTGATGAGTATTTGAAACCTCTGTGTGAGACTGAAGCATAGAAGAACACTGGGAAGAACATTTTTAGCAGAGATGATTCAGATTTCCACAATACAGGATTTTATCCCAAGTTAGCTGTATTCTATCCTCAGAGAGCTGGTGGTTTCACTACCCACACTGATACCCCCTAATTACTATGATCTTTCCTATACAACATGAGGGTGATTTCTTGAATACATGGAGTCAGATTCTTCATTGGTTTGTTCACATCTGTGAAGTTATAAGAGACCAGATTAAGAGATTGATTATGGGATAATATGTGAACAGGAAGAAAATGAAGTCTAACTGAAAGGACTGTTCTTTTTTTTTTTTTTAATTTTATTTTTTATGAACATATAATATATTTTTATCCCCAGGGGTACAGGTCTGTGAATTGCCAGGTTTACACACTTCACAGCACTCACCATAGCACATACCCTCCACAATGTCCATAACCCCACCCCCCCCCCCAACCCCCCTCCCCCCATCAGCCCTTAGTTTGTTTTGTGAGATTAAGAGTCACTTATGGTTTGTCTCCCTCCCAATCCCATCTTGTTTCATTTACTCTTCTCCTACCCCCTTAACCCCCCATGTTGCATCTCCTCTCCCTCATATCAGGGAGATCATATGATAGTTGTTTTTCTCCGATTGACTTATTTCTCTAAGCATGATACCCTCTAGTTCCATCCACGTCATCGCAAATGGCAAGATTTCATTTCTTTTGATGGCTGCATAGTATTCCATTGTGTATATATACCACATCTTCTTTATCCATTCGTCTGTAGATGGACATCTAGGTTCTTTCCATAGTTTGGCTATTGTAGACATTGCTGCTATAAACATTCGGGTGCACGTGCCCCTTCGGATCACTACGTTTGTATCTTTAGGGTAAATACCCAGTAGTGCAATTGCTGGGTCATAGGGTAGTTCTATTTTCAACATTTTGAGGAACCTCCATGCTGTTTTCCAGAGTGGTTGCACCAGCTTGCATTCCCACCAACAGTGTAGGAGGGTTCCCTGAAAGGACTGTTCTTTGTTGGTTTTCTGAGATATGAGGGGGAAAAAGTACACACACACACACACACAGTTCAGAGGAAAGCCAAGATCATAGTCCAGAGAGATCGGTATAAATATAAGTTGAAAGGCTGAGGGTTAACTGTAATGGTAGAATTAATAACAGGAGATTTTGGAGAATATTATCCAGCTAATTTTTATTGAGCATGTGATGCTGTAAGCCATGTTCTAAGCATAATTCTGTGAGGTAGGAAAATTATTCCTTTTTTTTTCTTCTTCCAGGTGAGTTCTAGGAAAAATACTGTAAATTTCAACCTTACAGCTTTCTGGAAAAGGCAAAACCAAGGAGACAGTAAAAAGACCATTGGCTGCCTGGGCTTGGGGGAAGGAGAGATAAATAGGTGGAAAACAGAGGCTTTGTTAGGGAAATTACTCTGTATGATACTAGAATGGTGGATACATGTCATTGTACATCTGTTAAAACTCATAGAATGTACAACACCAAGAGTGAACCCTCATGTAAACTCTGCATTCTGGGTAAAAACGATGTGTTGATTGAAACAAATGTACCATCCTGGTGGGGGACATTGATAATGGGAGAGTTATGCATAGGTAGGTACAGGGGGATATGGGAAATCTCTGTACCTTTTGTTCAATTTTGCCATGAACTTAAAACTTCCCTGAAAAATAGTCTATCAGGGCACCTAGGTGGTGCAGTCAGTTAAGGTCCAACTCTTGGTTTCGGCTCTGGTCATGATCTTAAGGTCATGATATTGAGCCTTTTTTCTTCTGTCTCCAGGCTCAGTGAAGAGTTTGCTTAAGACTCTCTCTCCCTCCTCTGGAAAACAGTATGGAGTTCCTCAAAAAGTTAAAAACAGAACTACCTTACGACCTAGCAATTGCACCACTAGGTATTCATCCAGAAGATAGAAAAATAGTGATTTGAAGGGGCACATGCACCCCACTGTTTATACCAGCGATGTCCACAATAGCCAAACTACAGAAAGAGTCCAGCTGTCCATCAATGGATGAATGGATAAAGAAGATATGGTGTGTATATATGCACACACAAACACTCAAAAACACACACACCACAGTGGAATATTACTCAGCCATCAAAAAGAATAATATCTCCTCATTTGCAATGACATAGATGGATTTAGAATGTGCTATGCAAAGAGAAATAGTCAAAGAAAGACAAAATATGATTAAATTCATATGTGGAATTTAAGAAACAAAACTGATGAACATAGTGGGAGGAAAGGAAAAATAAAATGGGATAGAAACAGAGAGGGAGACAAACCATAAGAGACTCTTAAAAAATAGAGAACAAACTGAGGGTTGTTGGAGGAGAAGTGGGTTGGGGGATGGGGTAACTGGGTGATGGGCATTAAGGAGGGAACTTGATGTAAGACCTGTTTTTTTTTTTTTTTCCCAATAAAGATTTTATTTATTTATTTGACAGAGAGAGATCACAAGTAGGCAGAGAGGCAGGCAGAGAGAGAGGGGGAAGCAGGCTCCCTGCTGAGCAGAGAATCCAATGCAGGGCTTGATCCCAGGACCCTGGGACCATGACCTGAGCCGAAGGCAGAGGCTTTAACCCACTGAGCCACCCAGGTGTCCCAAGACCTGGGTTTTATAAGCAACTGATGAATCACTAAATTCTGCCTGAAAATTAATAATACACTATATGTTAACTAACTTGAATTTAAATAAAAAAAAAAACAAAAAACTCCACTGATTTCAGATTTAATACATCTAAACATTTCATTAAAATCCCAAGCCTAAAATTTAAGATTATATTAAATGTTAAGGAAATACCTTAAGAAACAGGTAAGATGTACCCAGAATATAATGACACCAAAACCATAAAATGTTAAAAAAAAAAAAGTTTCTCTCTCTTTCCCCCTGCCCCTCCCTCTGCACTCTCATGTCTGTGAGCATGTGCACACTCTTTCTCTCAAATAAATAAATCTTTTAAAAAATATTTTATTTATTTATCTGACAGAGAGAGAGAGAGAGGGAGAGCACAAGCAAGGGGAGGGGCAGAGGGAGAAAGAGAAGCTGGCTCTTCATTGAGTAGGTAACTTGATGTGGGGCTCGATCCCAGGACTCTGAGATCATGCCTTGAGCTGCAAGGAAGAATCTTAACTGATTGAGTCATCCAGGCAGCCTTCAAATAAATAAATATTTAAAAAAATAAAGTTATTATTGGGGCACCTGCGTGGCTCAGTCGTTAAACATCTGCCTTCAGCTCAGATCATGATCTCAGGGTCCTGGGATCGAGTTCTGCATTGGGCTGCCTGCTCAGTGGGAAGCCTGCTTCTCCCTCTCCCACTCCCCCTGCTTGTGTTCCCTCTCTTGCTGTGTCTCTCTCTGTCAAATAAATAAATAAAATCCTTTTAAAAATTTTAAAAAACGAAGTTATTATTATTTTTTTAATGGAACTTTGTCATTCTTTGGGAGCTTCCTAAGGATTCTAAACATGAATTTCTGTTCCTGAGATCCCATGGTTGGCCTTCTCTTTTTACCAAGAAATGATTGTTCAGATTTTTAAAAATTCTGTGAACTATCCTTACCTTTCATTAAATTACTTTTTATGTGTAAATTAGCCAGAGTTGCCTTTTGTTGCTTAAAACCAAAGAACACTAACTGCATATCCACACATACTCATCCATATTTTATGGCCTGTTTTTCTGGAAAAAAAAAAATTGGCTTACAAATTGTAGTCACATCTTGGCCAAATGCAAGGAAACTTTAAGGTTATTCAAAACCAGCTGAGATTTCAACACACTTTGAACCTGACTTCGCAATGTTACCAAAGTGAGGTTACCTTCATTTTTCACAAACTCAAAATAGTAAGACATTGTCGTATTCGTAGGTAGATATACTGTTATAAACATACTATATATATTTTTATATTTTATCTACAAAATGACAGTTGCATGTGGTTCAACTTACTACATGCATGAAAAGGAATTAATACTTTGCTTTTTCTTTTTGCATTTCTGTGTTCTCAGGAGCAATATGTTTAGGCAATAGAGTGGATGAAAAGAAACTTAGAGGAGAGGAGAGGGTGAGGGTAGAAGTAGGATAAGGTCAACAATTCTTGGTGAAACAATGAAAAGAAAGGAAAGTGAACTGCGAAATAGAGAGAAAGGAGATGTGAGGAAAGTTTATGGTCTGCCAGGCTCTCCTGGCTTCTCTCTGTACTCCCAAGCACATTACACGGGTCTCTGGTCTAGTCTGGTCTGGTCTCTGGTCTCTGGCCTGTGATTGTGCCCAGTTCTTATAACTTGCCTATGGATATACTAATGTCTAAGACGAAACATATTTTCAACGAGGAATGAATTACACTTTTCTTCTTTTAAAAAATTAATAGTTAAAATTTCAAAGCCTGTTACTGATAATAGCATGGTTACATTTACTCCATTTCCTGAGAATCAAGGATAGGCTAAGCACCTACTTAATCCTCCCAATACCCCAGTGTGCTAGGTTTTTTTTTTGTTGTTGTTGTTTTAATATATATTTTTAAATATTTTATTTATTTATTTGACAGACAAGTAGGCAAAGAGGCAGGCAGAGACAGAGGAGGAAGCAGGCTCCCCACTAAGCAGAGAGCCCGAAGCGGGGCTCGATCCCAGGACCCTGGGATCATGACCTGAGCTGAAGGCAGAATCTTTAACCCACTGAGCCACTCAGGCACCCCAGTGTGCTAGGTTTTATTGCTCTGATTTTACAGACCTCAAGTCTGTAATTTAAAGAGTTTAAATAAGTTTTCCCGAATCTTTCTGTTCGGTAGTAGCTGACTAGAACTGGCACCCAGGTCTTTGTTTTCACTCCTACCTCTTTCATGGGCAGCTTCCCCCGTCGCTTTTTTCTTGATTCTTTGTCTCTCTTTTTAAAAGATTGATTTATTTATTTTAGAAACAGACAGTGGATGGAAGGGTAAAGTGGGGAAGGGGCAAGGGGAGAGGGAGAGAATGTCAAGCAGTAAAGTGGAGTAGCCCAGAGCCCCATGCAGGGCAGGATCTCACAGACCTGAGATCATGACCTGAGCCAAAACCAAGAGTTGGATGCTTTACTGACTGAGCCACCTAGGTGCCCCACTCTTGATCCTCTCTTTAATTCTTTCCCTGAGTTACTCCTTCATGCATCCCATGTAGATTCTTTGCTTCAGCCTCTGTGTCCTGTAGTCTCATGATCTCTACTAATCTACTGAGTAAATCTTAACTTTTCCAATGTAAGAAAAGAGGAAGCCCAGGAAGCAATGCTAGAATTTTTAGAGTAGGGCAAAGAGGCTATGAATTCTCATACATTAATATTTGTTCCTGTTATGTTTGTTTGTGAATTTTTTCACAAATCCAATCTTTACTGTTTTAAACTGCTGACCTATTTAAATGCTTACCACCATATTATTTGCACCTCAAAGTCTGAGATTTCTATATATATTGACAACTGTTTTTACTTCTTCAAAGTGGTGAATAAATACATGTTTCTATTCTGTAGTTCTCAACTTTTTTGTAACCTCATGAAGCCTTTTGGTAATAGGCCATCCTAGAACCAAATTCTCAGACATTCATTAAGTGCATGTAAAAATGTGTTCACTCCTATAATAAGTATTGTGGGGAGGCAGACATTTTAGTTGCAGGTTAGTTAGGATTATAAAAGCTACCCAGGGGGAACAATAGCAAGCAGTATAGGACATCATTTTCTGAAGTATAAGGTGGAGATTGGGAAAAGTATTACAAATTCACAGAAGTGAGGGTTGCTGGGGTTTGGAGTTGCCACATAGGGAAGTGGGATTTTAGCTGGCTCTTTAAAGAGAACAGTCCCTAGGATGGATGAAGAGGAGGGAAAACATTCCAGACCAAGGGAGCATGAATAAAGGTAAAGAAACAGAAATGCATGGATGTCAGGAAATAAGACCAAAGTGACAGAAAGCTTTCTACTTTTATGGCTGTTGGTTGAATATTCAATCTGTGCCAACAGTTGTCTTTCTATGCCATGCACTTTTTAGTAGCTGTCAGTCACAGTTCTGTTGCTTTTCAATATTTCTAACTTGCTTTGTTGTTGTGTGGGCTACACTCTTTGGAGTTTATTATTTTACTTCATGGTAATGAAATAGCAATTTTTTTTTATATATCCCAGCATTTAGCACAAAACCAGGCATATGCCTGGTGCCCAGTTAATGTTGTTAGTGGGATGATTGATTACACACTGGTATATAAGGCTTAATTAGATTTTTAAAAAAATTATTCTCTGAAGTCACCTCTTTAACATAATCGGAATGGTGTAAGAAGGGACAGACTCAGGTATATGTCACCATCCCAGGGATTTGTAAGAGTGGACCGAAACGCTGTCTTTTCTTCTGTGTCTGTGAAGAAGAGGGAAGGCGAGGGCAAGGAAAACATTGTCACTTCAGAGAAAAACACCAGTAAGGCTGTAAGTGTGAGAAGCTTTCCAAGTGACAGGAGGATTGCTCGGCTTTGCTTCCCATTTGCTAACACTGCATTTTTGTGACAAGATCCTAGATACCCTGGCAGACCTGTGGGTGGCCTCCCTTGTAAGCACCTCAGAAATGTGTTCTCCTTGTAACGAAGCCATGAAATCAAATTTTGTTTGGAAACTGACTGGCTTATACTTCTCTTTGAAAGTAAGCATGTCACAGGTATTTATTTCCGGCACAACAGCTTCATCGCCATAACTAATAAATTCTTTACACCGAGACCATCTGTACTAAGCACTGGCATGGATAGGAAGTGCTCCTGGAGTGAAGACATTTCAAAGACATTTTAATACAGTGGCACCATGCGGAGGGCATTAATCTTTCTTGTGATTTCCTCTCATTGTAACAATGGAAAAGGCTTCTAATGTGCAAACCTCGTTAAATCAATCATCTTGGGAATTTAGATGCACAGTGTGATAAAGGCAACAACTTTCTCTACCTTAAGGCAATTTTCCATATGTTTTGGAAGTTGGGATTTAGGGAAAATAAGCTCTTTGATGGATTTATGATTCAGCATCAAATGTAATATTTGAATTATTCACTTGATTAGCCAAAAGAAATAGTCCTAAAGAGCTAATAAAGTGAGTTTCACTTTTAGATAATATTTATTGTTTACACAGCTGCTTTGGACAATCCTTTTATATCTTTTAAGCTGTAACTACGCTGACAGAATATAATAGGAAATGTATTAATTTGGAGCAAGGAACTATTTAACTGTTCTTTATTTATTTACAATCCTTGCTATTTTTGTTAAGAATTTAACAGCTCTTATTTGACAAAGCAATTTTATGAAGAAGATTAAGAAGTGTGAGGAAAATGCTTTAGACAAAATGTCCTATGTTAATTATACTTCAAAAAAACAAAAAAAGACAAATGTCTTAAGAGATACAGATTTTTGTCTAGGCTTCACTTCTTCCTGTTTGTATATAGAAATATACATTGAAAAGGAACACTAACTTCCATAATACTTTAAATTTGGACCTAAATGCACATGGGTTATGCCTAAATAACTACAACATTAGTACTGGCAGGTGGGAGTGACAAAGTTGTAGGAGGCACTGTTTTAATGTTAGAATGAGATCGGCCAGAGGAAATGCACAATTAAAGCATTTGCTTTAAATTTCTGCTGCTATATTAGGGAAGGAACTGAATTCAAAATGTTAAGCTTGATTTGCTTTTATTAAATGCCATCTATTATTTACCTCGCTGCTGGGGTATTTCTGGATTTCACAGCAAGATGGTTAGTGTGGGAAGGTCTAAGGGTTTACAGGAACACATTGGCCCCATCGTTTGTGCATCTGTATCTAAACTATCCTGCAATTAATTTGGTCCAAGTTTAGAGATTGCTGGATCTTTAGTGAGCTCTGTCTGAACTATGGATATTGGTTCCAGGAATACCTAGATCTATAGAGCAAGTGGGAAACTCTTGCTCTGAACTCAAGAATTCCACAAATCAATATCATATTGAACCAGTTTTCTCACTGCTTTCCTATAGTCCCTCGTTTGGTATTTTTGGAAGTTATATTAACTCTTTTGGAGACATTGATGTTATATCCTAAGGGACAAGTGTTTTCTAATTACATTATACTGTGTTATCTAGCTCTATTTCAGTTTGAATTGCATTTATTATGTGGCAATAAGGTGTTAAAAACAGACCAAAGAATTAGCTGAAACAAAGGAACTCTAGTATTTGAAATTAATTCATGCTTAGTATTAGGGAATTTAAAATATCAACTATTAATCAAATATTTGATATCAAAATACCAAATATCAAACAATATCAATTACATATCAAAAGTTTTATATATATATACATATATAAATATATATACATACATACATATACTATAAACATTTTGCAGAACTGAGATTATATTCTGTAGTCTCAGAAAGAGGAGTGTAGCACCATTTAAAAAATCCTAATTGTATTACTTCGCATCCTGAAGGATCACTGAGTCTATAATCTTTAAACATTTATTAAACCGTGGTTTTCCTCAGAAAAGCAAGGTTTGATTAAGCACTACAGCCTTGGAAGAGAAGTAGAACATTGCAAGTATTTATACATGGCCAAAAGCTTACGAGGCATATAGGTAAGCTTACACTATCTTCTAATTGACAACCTATATTTCTATGGCTTGCTCAGAGGAAAATGACAACTGTGGGAATGAAATAAGCCATCAAGGTAAGTGGTTACCGATGTTCTAACTGAGCAGTGGTCATTTTCTAAATATAGTTCGTTTCATAAAGTTGATTTACATATGGGTGGCATCAGACATATTTTCAAATAAAAACACCATCGTTTTCTTCCTTCTCCTCCTCTTCACCCCTTCTTGTCCATTATCACCTCCTCCATCTTCATACTTACCTGCATTCCAAAGGATTTGAACCTAAGATACCTCTAGTAGGCTCTTTGGTGGCCTTTGCTTGCCATTAGCCTTTAACAAAATTTTCCACTGTGATGATCTATTTACCTTCACAGTTAAATGAAGTTGCCTACAATGCGGCCGGTCTTTCTTTGCTGTACTTCTCTGGGAAAGCTGGAATGAGCAGGTCCCTATCTCTATCTACCTGATCTTTGTATAATTTTTGAGGTTTGAAAATGTGAATTAATGTTCACCTCGTTGCCTTCAGGAGATTGTGCAATGGAAGTTTTGCTTCTATTAGGAAAGCTATGAGAATGGATGAGATAAATGAGCAGAATATGTCCCTGAACACTGATGCTTAGATAATAACGGGGCTAGAGAAGTAAAAGGCAGCAGTACCCTCAGTGGCTAAAGGACTGGCTTCCTTTTTCAGCAGTGCAAAGAGCAACCACAAAGCAAAGTCTTCACTAGATAGAAGGGAGAGAGTACTCTTACAATCCAATCACAAACAAGGAAGTGTGTGAGGAACTTAGGACCCAGCCAGAAGTGAGGCAAAGATGGTAGGTCTTTTAGTGGAAGGCTTGGAGACAAATATCATTTTATAGTATTGGTTCTTATACTCTATATAGAGATACATATATACTATATATATACCATATATAGGTACATATATACTTATATAGATATACATATATATAGAGATACATATATATTATATATAGATACACATATCTGTATTACATATATACTATATATAGATACATATATAGTATATATATACTATATATGGTATACATATCTCTCTATATATACATATATGCATATATATGTAGAAAGAGTATATATATACATATGTATATGTAGAGAGAGTATATATGTGTGTGTACATATATATATGCAGCATAGTCTTTGTAATTATACTATGTAATAATAAAATACTATACATTATATACTATTCATTATTTAAAAATTAATTGTTTTGTCCAATACTATATAGATACAAAGGTAGTGTTATTATTGTACTCTTATGCCTTCCATCTGTTGCCAGATATGCCCATATCTTTCATATATAATATAGAACATAGTTGCTCCAGGCATGTAATTGTGTTTAGAATAAGAATGAATTGTGAAAGAGTATGTGTCAATCTATAACAATGGAATTCCAGGTTTATTTTGAGAGGAGCACAATTTGTTAATAATGTGGTCTTAGGAGAGCCTTGGGTGGCTCAGTCAGTTGAGCATCTGCCTTCGACTCAGATCGTGATCCCTGGGTCCTGGGATCAAGCCCCACATCGGGCTCCCTGCTTAGCAGGAGGCCCGCCTCTCCCTCTTCCTCTGCCTGCTGGTCCCCCTGTTTGTGCTTTCTCTTTCTCTCTGTCAAATAGATAAAAAAATCTTAAAAAAATATGTGGTCTTATTTCCTCTCTTTCCCTCTGCTGTGAGTGCAGAGGCCTTGACAATCCAGATGCTTAATCAATCCTAATCAAGGCTAATCCAGAGGTTTAGTCAATCCTATTCATTCTACCCTTGTCATTGCCCTGCATTGCTGTCTCCTACAGCTCAGCCACACCCAAGGAGAGGTATGCTTTTGCTCCCACCCTGCTCTCTTTGCGCACTCATCCCCGTATACCCAGTTCTGCTCACCACTGCTTGTTCACTCTGATACTTTTCCTAGAGACTGACTGATTCTGGCTTTCACACCTTGTTTGATGAGTACTTAAAAATGTTTCCCAAGATCCTCATGAGCTCAATTTTATATCAATAACCTTTTTTCCTCCTTTGTGCCTTTGATATTTTATACCCTATCTTTGATTAGGTTTTTCCATCCATTTCAAACAAAACCAATTTGGCCAGCAGAACTTAGGTTTGGAGACCACTTTGTTTTTGCCATCCTTGCAAGGATGCTGCAAGTGGCATGGAGTGTTAGGGCTACAGATGGATGTTCCAACCTCAGGGCATTTCCAAACTCAGCTCTTGAGAAAGTGATTCTTGCCCCTAGAATGTTAAGAAAGTGAGAGCCTTAATACTGTTGAATGACTTTGGCATGATTAATAGAGTAGGATGTCTCTTGCAAAAAGGGGGTAGAGTGTTTGGTAGCTTTCTGGAGAATGGTAGAAGCTGGGAAGAACACAGAAGAAAACACGATAAAATTAAACCAGGAATGGGAAAAGGATTATCAAATAGTGTTGAGGCCTGAATAAGGTTGAAAAATATTTGGAATGGATCCCTACCTAGAAGGAGGCAAGATGGAGTACCAGGTTAGGTAGGAACTTTTGGGTAGGTGATTGGGACAGGACACCATTCAGTGGCTGCAATGGTATCTTTGTATGTGGGAATCAAAGGTGACTAAGACCTATCCTCAAAGAGTAAATAGTGTATTTGGCACTGAATGTGCCTTGTCAAAAAGCAAAGCCAAGTACAAATAACTACAGTTGAAAACCCAGTTTGTGGGTGCCTGGGTGGTGGAGTCAGTGAAGCATCCAACTCTTGCTTTCGGCTCAGGTCCTGAATTCAGAGTTGTGGGATTGAGCCCTGACTCGGGCTCTGCGCTCAGCGCGGAGTTGGCTTACGACTCTCTCTCCCCCTCTCTCTCCCTGTCCTTCCTCTCTCCCCTGAACTCTTTCTCTCTTTCTAAAAATAGAAATAAATAAATCTTTAAAAAATGGTGAAAAACCAAAACCTAGTTTAAATCCAAGTGGCCAGTCAAGAGTGAAATCTATGTAAGGAGTCAAGGTTATTAACAAATACAATCATCTTGAAGAAGGTTGGGATGGGGTTAGAAAAAAGATGGTCCAGGAATGACTCCAGAGCTGATTAGTGGACAACTGCTGCTGCTTATTGTGGTGGTGGCAATCTTGGAAGTTAAAAGCAATCGAAGAAAAAAGACATGGTAGGTGTTTGTAGAAGCTGGTCCATGTTGCTATCTGACCTCTTTTAGAAATGGTTTACAGTTTCACAGCAGAAGAGAACAGTTAGGAATTTTAGGCTTTGGAATTGGCCAGGCAGATAATTGGAAGGGTTTGAGGTAGAGTGATTAAAGAGATTAGTAGACTAGATACAATGAGGTTCTGATTTTCTGGGAGAGACTAATTGCTAGGAAATAATTGTCATGATGAGGTTAAGTAATGTCGACTGTCATGGTATAAATTATATTTTTTTATTGTTTAAAAATTTTTAATATTATTTTATGTTAGTCATCATACAGTACATCATTAGTTTTTGATGTGTTCCATGGTTCACTGTTTACCTATAACACCCAGTGCTCCATGCAATACATGCCCTCCTTAATACCCATCACTGGGCTAAACCCATCCCCCACCCCCCTCACATCTAAAACCCTCAGTTTCTTTCCTGGAGCCCATAGTCTGTCATGGTTTGTCTCCCCTTCTGATTTCAGCCCCCTCCATTTTCCCCTTCCTTTTCATAATGTCCTCCATGCTGTTATGTCATGGTATAAATTTCTTAAATAAGTTCTAATAAGATACTATCTTTCTCTCAAGTGTAATCAACTCTCCAAAAATCACATTCAAAATAATTTGACCCTTCTCTCTGTTTATATTTCAAGTTTTCTGTAAAGGAAGTTTGCACCATTAACTTACATTTACCTTTACAATGTAAGGTCTGTGAGAGGTTTAAAGATGTGGCACATGTGAGAAATGTACCCTCTACATTATTCATGTATCAGTCATGAGCTAGAAGAAATCTTACATTCTTGAGACACAGAGCTGTATAACTATAGCACAAATGACTGGTCAGTCCAATTTGGTGCCTGTTCAGGGACATCCCTGGGGCAGTGCATGAGTGAGAACCTGGAGCCTTAAATTGATCACCACTAGGGTATTAAGGTGAATCGTAGCAAATCATATCTTATGGTTTCATGTTCAATTCAACCACAGTGTATAGACATGGATTATTTTAAGTATTAAAAAAGAAAATATGTAGAAAATATGTAGTCTGTGTATTCATTGTATCTAGCCCATCTATGTAATTCAGAAACAAGATTTTGGGCTGAACTTGCTAGAATTTGGCTCGTTTAAACTAAGTAATTCCCTGATTCCTTCTCTTCTTATTCCTCACAATCTAAACTACCAGTCTACGCAAGGAGCATGATTATATTTGAATCATAATGCCCAGTACTCATTGTTTACCAGAAAGTTTTACAGTGAAATTGGGAGTATGACGCTATCTCCTTGCTGTTGTCAAAACAAGTGTGATTCATAGGTAGATGGACAAATTCCCTGTGTAAAATGCCTTTTATTAACAAGTTTTAAAATTTACTGTCTACAGACTGTAACTGCAGGACATATAGTGGTTATGGAAATAATCATTGATCTTTAAGAGGTCATTTTCAGTTTCTACACATAGTGAAAATTAGTAAAGATGTCAACAACTTAGGACAGTCTTACGTGGCAAAGGACAAATTTGGAATAATGTCTATTTGTGGCTACTAAGAAACTCAAGAGTTTTCTCCATCACCCACACAGGTACACAGTTCCTGCCACCCAACTAAGAATGACTACTCTTGTATGACCAGCTAAATTCCCCTGGCTGCTAGGACTATATTTTTCACTTGATGCAGATATCTGCTAGTTCCTTCCCAGGTGCCTGCTCTTTGTGTTTTCTATAGACTTTTCATCCTCAGTGGCCACCTGGTTTGTATTCCTTTTGTTTGATTCTAGCTCCCATCTTCTTTGGTTCTGAATAGTTTTGCAGAGATCAGCATATTCTATTTCTTGCTGAATGCCTCCCTTTCTGTGAATTACATTTTGTTGTTTTTGTACTCTCATTTAATCTTTTTCTTGCCTGTTTTCTAATTAACCCCATCGTTGCCTCCTTCATTATGCTTGTAATGAGGTCACAAAGGTGTTCTGAAATTTCGCTTTTCCCATCTGCTTCAGGGTTCCAATTAGTTTTCTTTGGAATTCTAAAGTTTTTTGCTTAGTAGAAGCTTCCAATAAGGCTAACTCTAGGATGGCCTCTTTTCCTTCATCAGTTCATATGAAAACTTTCAAGATTATTCAGGCTCTCAATGGTGTAAAAGGCATCATTTTCTTTAGCTTAGAAATGGAGTTTGAGACAACAACAGTTGAGCTACACAGAAAATTTAAATATCTTTTGAAAGAGTGTGAAGTCTGTTCTTCCAGATTGCAAGTAGATGCAGGTGAGAAATTTCAGAAAGACACTTTTATCCACACTTGGACGTGAAGGGTATGTAGCTAACACAACAAAATGAATTTTAAAGGAAATTTGCAAATAATATATTTTAAGGGAAAAAGTTTCTTAACTTTAGTATCTTGCTCCTGGAGCATTATTTTCATATAGAATTTTTCAGTAGGCTATTGTTTAGCCATTGCTGTGGACTGAATTGTGTTCCCCCGAAATCTGTATGTTGAAGCCCTAACCCCCCAGTGTGAATTTATTTGAAGACAGGGCCTATAAGGAGGTAATAAAGGTTAAATAAGGTCATAATGGTGGGGGCCCTAATCTGATAGGATTGGTATACTTATAAGAAGAGGAAGAGAGACCAGATGTCTCTCTCTTCTCACATATGCTCTGGGGAAAGGCCATTTGAGGATAAAGCAGAAAGGTGGCCCTTTGCAGGCTAGGAAAAGAGTTCTTACAAAAACCAAACCTTACCAGACCTTGATCTTAAACTTTTTAGCCTCTAGAACTGTAAGAAAATAAATTTATGTTGTTTAAGCCACCTAGTCTATGATATTTTGCTATGGGAGCCTGAGCAGACTAATACAGCCATTTAAAGAAATTATTTTTAGGGGGCACCTGGGGAGCTCAGCTGGTTAAGCATCTGACTCTTGAATTTGGCTCAGGTCATGATCTTAGGGTCGGGAGATAGGGCTCTGCCTCAGGCTCAGCCAGGAGTCTTCTTAAGATTCTCTTTTCTTCTTCCCCACACCTTCCCCAGTGCTCTCTCAATAAGTAAATAAATAAATCTTAAGAAAAAATTCTTTTAGAGAAGCATTTATATAGTTTGTAAAGTAGGACATAAAACTGTATGTGTAACCCAACTAATGTGAGTTTGCTCCTTGGTGAGTTAGAGACTACACCAGGTGGAGTTGTCACACAAAGAAAACTATTTGCAGTGAATAAAGAGATCATGAGGACTAACTTCTAAAGCCCTGACTCCCTGGGCAGGGGTAAGATGGTTTCTGTTTGTCAGGGTTAGAATAAATATTCAGAAAGGGGAGTTTTGTTGTCACATGTAGAGGTGGGTATAAGTTGTGTGGGTAGCTTAGGAAACATGCCTGTACACGTATCCATGTTATGTTAATGAAGCTCGGGCTTCAACTTGGGTAGAGAGTTTAACATTACAATGAGGTAGAGGTAACTGCGGGACACTTCACGGTCCTTCTGTGCAGGTGTGAGTCAGTGGTTGAGCTCAAACTGGCCTAGGCCAGCAGGAGCTCCTCCAGTTGTTTGCATCTGAAAGATAAAGGTAACATTCCTGTGGAGAAGGAAGGGGTCAGTGGAGGTCTTGCTGGTGACAATTTTAATCTCATTAACTCTGTGGGGTACAATTTTCATATGCACTAAAATCTTAAAAAGCGTAGAAGAAACTGAAACTCTTTTATGTTGCTGGTGGGAATGTAAAATGGTGTAAGCCACTTTGAAAACAGCTCAGCGGTCGCTCCAAGTGTTAACGATAGAGTTAGCACATAGCTCAGCAATTCTGCTCCTCAGTATATGTCCAAAAGGAAAGGCAACATACATCCACACAAGACTTGTACACAAATGCTCATAGCAGCGTTATTTCTGATAGCCAAAAAGTAGAAAAAAACCCAAATGTCCTTTAATTGATGGGTAAGTATAATATGGTATAACTATACAATGAAGTACCTTTCAAGTATAAAAAAGAATGAAATAGTGATACATGCTACACCAGTGATGAAATTGGAAAACATTATGCTAAGTGAGAAGCAAGTCATAAAAGCTATATACCGCATGATTCAATTTGCCTAGAATAGGCAAATCCATAGATACAGAAAGTAGCCAGTGGTTGCGTGGGGCTGGGTGTGGGCCACTGGAGGAAATAGGGAGTGTTTGTTAATGAAATGGTATCGGGGTTTCTTTTTTATTTTTTTTTAAGATTTTATTTATTTATTTGAGAGACAGTGAGAGAGAGAGCATAAGCGAGGAGGGTTAGAGGGAGAAGCAGACTCCCTGCTGTGCAGGAAGCCCAATGCAGGACTTGATCCCAGAACCCTGAGATCACTACCTGAGCTGAAGGCAGATGCTTAATGACTGAGTCACTGAGCCATCCAGGAGTACCCCCCGCCCCCACCTTTTAAAAAGATTTTATTTATTTATTTGACAGACAGTGAGAGAGAGAGAGAGCATAAGGAGGGTATCGGGGTTTCTGTGGGGGAGGAAGTAAATGTTCTAAAATTGATTGTGGTAATGGTTGCTCAACCCTATGAACTTACTAAACAACATGGCTTGTACATTTTAAAAGGGCAAAGGAAACAGTATATGAATTAGATGTCAATAAAGCTATTAAAAGCATACATACCTATACATAAACACATATACAGAATCATACTGCAAGGAAATACATAGAAATATTAATAAAGGCTTCATGTGTGTTTTAGCTGGTTTTCTACTTCTTCTTAATACTTTGTAATATAATATATATATTTTTCAAATTCCCAATACTGAATATCCTTTTCAATAACTAGAAAATAAGTAAATATTGCAAACAAAGTGAATGTTCACAACTCACATGCTCCAAGCAATGTTTTTCTCAGAGGTTTCCCAATCAGTAACAATGACAGGAACTACTGCTATCCACCCAAACTCTCCCGTCTGCCTACTTATTGAGTGTTTACCATATACTAGGTTCTCTGCTACATGTTTGAAAGACAAGCTGTATGAAGTCTGTAAGCTTCTTGAGGACAGGGACTCTGTTCAATGCTGTAAAGAAAGCCAGTTTGGTGTATGGGTGCAGCATGATAAGCATAGGAAAAAGGATGCTGGTTTTTGAGTGTTTTTTGTCTTTTGTTTTGTTTTGTTTTTGTTTTTGTTATTTTGGGTTTTTTTGTTTTTTGTTTTTTGCTTTTTGTCTTTTGTTTTTTAGATGGGGCATTTAAGTGGGACACAAAACCCAGGATAAGATATCTAGGACAGTTTTCTTATAGAAGGTGGTTGCTAATCTGAGCCCTAAAGAAGTTGTGGGAAGGAGAGAACAAATTCTAGGCAAAGAGAGCAGCACATCTGTACCAAGACTAAAGGTGAGCTGGAGTGTTGTCCCTTCAAGAAACTCTGAAAGCTATTGTTAAGATTGTTTGGAGGACCATGAGTGGAGTTGTAATGAGAGGTGAAGTTGGAAACACCAGAGGGCACAGATCATAAGAGGCCCTGCATGGAGTGCTGAGAGGTTTGGATTTTATCTTGAGGCAATGGTAAATCATTAGAAGGGTTTAGATCAGGAGAGTACTCAATTATATTGGTTCTTCTCTTGGTTTTGAAGAGTCCTCTGTTCAGGTTCCTTTGTTATAGGTGGTATTTACCTGGAGTTTAGCAAGGGGTAATTTGAAAGTAAAGGAGGAGAAGGCTTGGGGGTCTTCAAGTGGTCATTTTATTGCTTTTCTGTCTCTTCCTACTCTCACCTCTAACCCTGTTGAATAGGAAGTTAAAATCCTGTGTCATAATGAGAGGGAGACACTTGGGCTGGAGTTTTGAATTGGTTTGCAGGAGCAGAGAGCTGTGACTCTTGGATATTCACTCTGGAAGGATATTACTAAAGGCTGACCTTCCTCTGAAATGGCCAGAGCTAGGGTTTCCAGCCCTCTCTAGATCTCTTTAGACCCATGCAGTGTGTGTGGTCTTGTCTTCCCTACCCTATCAATCTACCTACCTACCTGATTTGAGCTTTTGATATTTATAGGTCATACTTGACAGATGACTCTTAGTTACAATTATAATTACTCTGAATAATGTTTTAATTCCACCTTGTATTTTAAAGTTATAATATTTAAACCCTCTGTACCACTCTCTTAGATAATAATGACATTGTATTTCCTATATATTTTGGCCATATAAATAACTCCTGGCTTTTAATCTTATAATCTTTACATGCAACATACCATATCCTAAACCAACATTATATATAACTAACCAGAGTTGGAGTCCTTAAGTGTTTTCATGTGGGAAGGGGAGGATTTAGTATAGAGAAGGGATCTGAAGGAAGCTATTGCGGGGATCCTTGTGAGGGACAATGGCAGTCTGAGCTGACCTGATATAGTGGCAGAAATTAGGGAAATAGTTAATGTATAAGCAGTAGACATGGTAATGCCAAATGATAATAATAATAATAGAGAGCATTCACTAGGCACAGTAGTGCCGAGCACTGTACTATGTACTTTAACAGGATGTTCTCATTTAATTTGTTTAATCCCTGCAACAGACTGTGAGTTAGAATCCCTTCACTGATTCACATACGTCTAATCTTGACTGGCAGTGTGCTTCAGCTGAACTTCTGAACAGTTTTGATCATGATAATATTGATTTCCTATCGGTTCCGTTATCATGCCTTCTTCCTCCTTACTCAGGGCCTTTGTATATGCTGTGCTGTATCTGGACTGTTCTGCAAGCTCATTCCCACCTACTCCCAACTCAAAAGCAATTATCTAGTTAACATCTACTTTTAGATATAGCTCAGATGTTCCCTACTTAGAGAGGACTTCCTTATCCCCAAATCTAGGTGAGATCAATTATTTCATGATCTTATTAACACTACATAGCTTTCTTTCCAGTAGTAATCTCAGTTATAAATTTATGGTTATTGGTATGTTTATTTGGCTTATTGTTTTATATACTAGGTTATAAATTTATGGGGATAAGAACCATACTTAGGAAAAAAAAAAGAACCATACTTAGGTTTCAGTTTTATGTATCTATTTATTTTTGATCATCACGATCTTCCCAGCACTTAACCATTGCATGGCACATGGTAGCCAATTGATTAATATTGTCTAGACAGATTGTGAATGTAAAGACTTTCACTTTCCCCCATTTACTTTTGAGAATTCATTACCACCTGTGGCATCCTTTCCCAGTACTTAGAGTGACCACAAGTACTCCAAACACTATGGCACTCAGGATTTCTCTTGAACAATAATAGTCATCATGCTACTGTGACTTCCAGCTTCCATCTGCTTCCAGGATTCATTCCTCTTCCTGTGACCAACACTGCTCCAATGAGAACAGAGCCTTTTAATTTTGTAGATTCATGATCAAACACAAAGATGTGTGCCTGTGAGTTGACCACTAGTCTAATCAAAATCTGGAGCAGTTATTTTTGAGACAAGAGAATGGACAGTGATCAAAGGCTGGGAACTTTTAGTGCAAATAAAGGTTGGCTCATACATTTTAAAGACATGACATTCATAATATCAGAGTGCAAGATGAAATTGCTACTGTAGAGATTACAGTTCAAGAAGGTAGTAAAACTTTTGGCTTCAAAGGCAGGAAGACCAACAACTTGATCATTTCTCTCTGCCTGCTTGAGGGAAATTTAAAAATGAGACAGAAAAAGAGACATCTCTGAATTCAGTTTTCAAAAAGTCAGGAAATTACAAAATTGAATCTACTTAGGATTTTTATTATGTAAAAATATTCTTTGTATATAAAAGGGAAATGTCAAGATGAAATGTTTGTGGTAACAAGATTATAGGTAAATTTCTTCCTTTATTTAATTTTGATTAGCATTCATATCATATGCAATATATAACATATTTTTCAAGGAGCTCCAAATCTTCTGTAAAATTCCAAATTGTAATTACTGTGTATTTACCATGTGCTAAGTTTCCTATTATATTATTTTTGTTATTCCCAATGACTACCCTGAGATAATGATGTTGAAAGGCAAAAAAAAAAAAAAAAAACATAGAAATTTTCTTCAGGTCTTGTACCTTGTGAGAGGTGGAGTTGGGATCTGAGCCCTGCTGATCTGACTCCAAGCTTAATTTTGATCAGTTGTCCTATTTTGTTTCCTTTTAGAGTCACTTGAGACAAGTTCTTAAAAGACTTTCCAAATTCCCTGATATTATTGAAAGTATTTCTTCCTCTGCTGCTTTGTTACAATTAATTATTTCAATAGTTATTTATTAAACATTTGTTATATGCCCATGATTGTTCTGGTTTCTGGCTGAGCAAAGGTGAACATAATGGACAATGTCCTTACTCTAAGGCTACTCTAGTAGAAGAAAGATAATAAACTTTAAAAATAACAAACAAGAAAACTATGAGATCATAGTAAGTGATATGTAGGGAATGAATGTTGTTATCTGTTAGTAACTAATTACTGGACCCCAGAAGCTTGAACTAATGTGAAGACCTCTCTGAGGAAGAAGCAAACATTGTAGCTGAGATCCGAACAACAAGGATGCTATCAGCAAAGGAACACATTTTTACAAAGGCCTATCATGGTACGTTTAAGTTGTGGAAAGAGAAGAACAGTGTTGCTAGAGCATAAGTGATGGCGAGGCATGTGGTTGGGGAGGAAGCATGTAGCTGGGTCATGTAGTGATCTATAAGCCAGAGTAAGGGAAATGGATTTTAGTTTAATGGACATAGGAGGTCCTTGGAAGATTTCAAATAAAAAAATGTGATTTCTGTTGCTGTGAGGATAGTGGATGGTAGAGGAACAAGCAGAGAAGCAGAGAGATGACACTGAAAGCTGTTATGATATTCCCATCCACTGACACCGGAAGCTGGCAGGGGTTTTGTTGGGCACAGAGGTTTGCAGGCCAGTGTTCATCAGAATTCCCTGGAGGGCCTACTGAAACACAGACTGATGCCTCTTCCTCTCCTTGCCTCCACCAGTTGTCTGATTCAGTGTTTCTGGGATGGAGCCTAAGAACTGTCCCACAAGTTCCCAGATGATCCTGATGCTGACTCTCCAGTGGACAAAGATAAAAGGGGGAAAATAATACAGATAAAAGGGGAACGATTCAGAATGTATTTTACAGTGGCAGTGGTAGAACTTGCCAATGAATTGAATTTAGGGAGGAGAAAAAGAGAGGAACCAACCCCTAGAATTTTGGGGAACTTGGGAGGGCTTTTCGCTGAAATGAGGGTTCTCAGGAAGGAACAGTATTTGATGGAATCGAAGTAAGGGAAGAGTCAAGATTCAATTAAATTAGGGAAAAATATGAGGACATAATATTTTATACAATTATACTGGATTATTTAAATATGACTTTATATGATTAATTACAGTAGTCTAAATCCTTTCACTGAGCTGGGAAGGTTGGTGTAGGTGGCTTGGGTGGATTCCAACTAAGTTTTGGGGGTCAAAATAAAGGCTATAGCAAAAGAGGGTACAGTGAGGCTGTTGGAAGCCAGAGTTAGATTCAAGCCAGGTGAAGTGATTGAACAAAAACTATGTCAGAAAAAAAAAAAAAAAGAATATCAGAAGTAAGTTTAGCAGACTCTATATGATAGGGCTGGCTGGTGTTTTTGTCTAGGGTGTATGGGCTGCAAAGTGCTTTGATCAACCAGACCAATTTAGAGGATGAGTGGCAAGACAGGAACATATTTCTTAATAAGTAGATATGATAATAGTAACAGCTAAACTTTATTGAGTGCATAGTGTTTGTTAGACATTGCTCAGTGCTCTGCATAGATTATTTAACTATTATAATACTCTTGCTAAAAAACAAAAATTTAACTGACTAAATTTCGAAAGTGTAATTGTCTTTATCCAACGATTGGGTTGCATCCCATGTAGCAAGTAGAAAGGATCTCTGAGGAGCTGTAGAAAATAGAAGGTTTTTATAAGCAGAAGCAGGTAGGAACAAGGAAGTCATAAAACAGAAGATAGGATTATTTCAAGCAAGATCACTTTTCTTTGGGGAAAGGGGGTGGGCAGGGGTCTATCAGGCCAGTTACCTCTCTAATATTGATCAGGAAATTCCTGACTATAGGTTTAAAATTCCAGTCTTGGGAGAGGTCGAAACTGCAATTAAGTTAGGTTTTAAGTCTTGGTTGCTGATGTAGGGGTTAGCACAAGTGACTCCATCTTGGACTTTCTTTTTTTAATACTGTATAGAAGGAAAACTCCTCTATTCTCACAACACTTCTGACACCAAATATGTGCATTTTTATAAACTAAGCAATTCTCCATTTCTTGGAGGACACCAACCAGGTGTCCTACAATTTAACCCAAGTCTGATACTGACTGATATTTGTGCAGACCCTACGGGTTAAGGGCTCAGTCCCAGGAGAGTGCTCTCCACTTGAGATACCAATAGCATTTCCCAGGTTGTCACCTGTAGTTCTGCCTGACTTGCTATAAATCAGGGGTCCCCACAACTCCCTCTTTGGGTTTGGTAATTTGCTAGGACAGCTCACAGAACTCCAGAAAGTGCTTTACTTACTATTACTGGTTTATTATAAAAGATGCAACTCAGGAACAGCCAAATGGCATTAGCCAATATAAGTGGCAAGTGGTGTGGAACTTCTATAACTTTTCTGGGTAGGTCGGTCTCCTAGCACCTGATGGTTCACCAACCTGGAGTTCTCTGAACCTGTTTAGTCAGGGGTTTTAGAGAGTCTTTATTAGAGAAATATAACTCATTAAATCATGGGCAATTAATGATTAACTTAATGTTCCCCCATTCCCCCCACCCCCCACCTCGGGATGTTGGGGGAATGGGGCTGAAATTTCTAAACTCTAATCACATTCTTTGTTCCCCTGGCAACAAGCCTTCCCATTCTTAGGGGCTTTCCAAAAATCACCTCATTAACATAAACTCAGGTGTGGTTGAAAAAGTTTTGTTATAAATAACAAAAGATACTACTTTCACTTCTGTCACTCTTTTTTTTTTAATTATTTATTTTCTCACCATAGCACATACCCTCCCCAATGTCCATCACCCAGCCACCTCCTTCCCCTCCAGCAACCCTGTTTGTTTCCTGAGATTAAGTGTCTCATAGTTTTTCTCCCTCTCTGGTTTCATCTTGTTTCATTTTTCCCTCTCTTCCCCTATGATCCTCTGTCTTGTT
The DNA here is from genome assembly GCF_902655055.1 of Lutra lutra. Classification (NCBI taxonomy): domain Eukaryota; kingdom Metazoa; phylum Chordata; class Mammalia; order Carnivora; family Mustelidae; genus Lutra; species Lutra lutra. The sequence continues at coordinate 115,675,801 of NC_062282.1, read as the reverse complement.
TCTCAAATTCCTCATATCAATGAATCATATAACTTGTATCACTCTTGCTATATCAGTATTCAGAGCCAAAAAACAAATATTACAACAAGAGATACTCCTTTCACCTTTTTCAGTTGAGAAATTGTAAGGGTTTTAGAAGTTCTGGCCAGAAGCTAGGGAAAGAAGACCAAAATATATATTGCTTATTTTGTCACAAATTCATGCCCTTTAACATAGGTATCATTATAATCCAATTTTATAGATGAGAAAACTGGGTCTGAGAGGATTGATGTAGGCAGACTTGGTCTGGGGACCCAGAGGGGTCCTAACAGGACCAGCCAAGAAGTCCTTGACTTTGGGCAGGACAGATATCAAGCTCCAGCCAAAAGGAAGTGAAGATACAGAGAGAGTGCAGATATGAACAGAGCAACTGGGAAACTCTGAAAGCAAAGTTAAGTGAGTCTCATCTTTGCTTGGGGTCCGGGGTTTTTATTGAGGATTGTGGTCTGGTGTACATTTCCTCTCAGGCATCTAGGAACTGGCCAAAACAAGGATGAGTGCTCAAGTGTCGTCCATAAGTCACTTATGCCCTAGAGCCAGGAGTCTTGGTGAGCCAGGGTCTTGGAAAACTCATGAGGACCCTCCCTGGTCACTCCTTAAAAATTATCTGTTGTGCTGAAAGACTCCAAAGAAATAATTAACTTCTTGACCTTTAAAAGGAGGACGTGCATTATCAGTTGTATAAAGCATATGTGATGTGGAGTTGTAGGTCCTAGCAAAAATAGAACCAGGAAAAGGAGCTTTAAAAAAAGCAGTTTTTTATGCGGGTCCCTTTAGGATAGTATAACTTACCTGTATAATTTACTTGAGGTGATATAGTTTGATACTGATAGAGCTAGAATTCAAAACTGGGTACTGTTCAATTTCAGTATGGTTTAAGAAAGTTTTACTCTGTATAGTTTTTTTTTTAATTTTAATTTTTATTTTTTTAAAAGATTTTATTTTATTTATTTGACAGAGAGAGATCACAAGTAGGCAGAGAGGCAGGCAGAGAGAGAGGGGGAAGCAGGTTCCTGGCTGAGCAGAAAGCCTGACATGGGGCTCGATCCCAGGACCCTGGGATCATGACCTGAGCCAAAGGTAGAGGCTTAAACCACTGAGCCACCCAGGTGCCCCCTCTGTACAGTTTTAAAATGAGCATTTTACTGGGGAGAATACTGAGGTATTCATTTAGACAACTTGAGAACCTGAGTTAGGGTGGAAATGCCAAGGAACCCATGCACTGAATATAGGCTCTTCAAAGGCAGGGAGATAACTTTTATAAAAGAAATAGATTACTTTGCACCACTATATTATGCTAGGTTGTCATTTAGTAAATATTTTTTCAATTTTTAAAAATTTCATAGAAACTACAGACTGTGCAATAGTGTGTGTATCTGTGCATACAGATACACAGTATGTTTAATCTATTACTGGTTGGTCTTCATTTCTGCAGAAAGGACTTTTTTTTTTTTAAGATTTTATTTATTTACCTGACAGAGAGACACCACAAGTAGGCAGAGAGGCAGGCAGAGAGAGAGAGAGGGAGAAGCAGGCTCCCTGCCGAGCAGAGAGCCCGATGCGGGGCTCAATCCCAGGACCCTGAGATCACTACCCGAGCCGAAAGCAGAGGCCTAACCCACTGAGCCACCCAGGCGCCCCTGCAGAAAGGACTTTCAAATGCACCTTGTATTTATAACTGAAGAATACTTTCACAAATATGACTTTATTTATTGTATGAATTTTTGTGCCTTGAACAATTATGGAATGAAAAACATAAAATGAAATGTGTCTTTTTTTTTAATTAATTTTATTTTTTATAAACATATATTTTTATCCCCAGGGGTACAGGTCTGTGAATCACCAGGTTTACACACTTCACAGCACTCACCATAGCACATACCCTCCCCAGTGTCCTGATTGGGTATTGATTTGAATTAAATGGAAAAGCAAGAAAATCCCGAGTTGGTCAGGTACATAGAGAGAAATATGATATGATTGGGGGCTGGGAAGGTGTTTGGCAGAAGTACTTGTTTCTAAATATTTCTCTAATAGTACAGATAGGTTCTCAATATGTTGTCATTAGCTGTGAGGAGTTGCTAATTTAAAAGTAGTCTCCTGAGGGGCAGCATCAAGTTGTCGTTAACAATTGATACTGGAAGTATTTGATATCTAATTAAGAGTTGGAGTTAATGAGAATGGAGTCCAGGTAGGTTTTTCAGGAGTGAAGTTAAAGCATTTTCCCAGAGCTAGCTTTTCATGGAGATGGGCTGGAAGGAGTGAGAGGCAAACACAGAGAAAAACTGCCCCAGCTGGGCATATGGAGTCTCCCATTCCGAGGGAGACTGCCTTGCCTAAAAACCCTGCTGACAGGGAAGTGGTGAGGATTTTAACTATACTACATGACTCAGCCTTTCTTCTCTGGCCAAAACAGTTTATCTTGCTTTGGGGGGCTAGTAAGAGGGTAAGACATCTGAAATAGTGCAGCTGTTTTATAGAGCAGCCAATGACCTATGCCATAGTCCACCAATTAGAGTCTCCCTTTCAGTTTGAGCTACATTAATGGGAAGAAGTAAAAGCTAGAGCTGAGAGGATGCTGTGGTGTGAAGTTGGCATGAGAGTGGACCATAATGAAACCAGAGTTTTTAGGGAGCTCACATTTTGAAGAAGCAAAGGAAGGCAGTAATTTTGACCACCTAACCCAGGGGAGGCAGACACAGAGAGTTACTGGTTCTTCAAGCCTGTGGGTAATCTCATAATAAACATGCCTGCTCTTATGATGGCCTAAGCCAATCTCCCTTGTAGTAAAAGGACTCCAACTAAAATACTGCCTGGTTAAATTTTGTTTAGGATGATCTTGATAGAAAATACTGAAGTGTGTGATCACTATGCCACTAAATTTCTAGAAGAAGGCAGGCAGTCTTATTTAAGAGGAAGGCATTAAATTTTATATACTCACTGGTAATCTAACTTCACAATCAGTCTTCTCAGCCCACCTACTTCTCTGATCTAATCTTGTATGAACACAGGTTCTGAGACTCTGCATAGGTTAAGAAAAAAAAAAAAAGGATGACTACTAAAGGGAGGTTAGTAAGCATAGGGAGACAACTATGAAATTATCTACAGCTCTTGATTCTATCAAATAGATGTGAGCAAAATTTCATCCAGATTTAGTATAGAAACACCAGGGGCTACCCAAACTGAGTTTATTAAGACTTTTTTTTTTTTTAAGATTTTATTTACTTATTTGACAGAGAAAGAGATCACAAGTAGGCAGAGAGGCAGGCAGAGAGAGAGGGGGAAGCAGGCTTCCCACTGAGCAGAGAGCCTGATACGGGGCTCGATCCCAGGATCCTGAGATCATGACCTGAGCTGAAGGCAGAGGCTTAATCCCCTGAGCCACCCAGGCACCCCCCCCCCTTTTGTTTTCTTAATCCACTTTAAAAAGTATATCCTATAGGAAAGTTTGTTGTGACATCATTCTTAACATTTTGGTTCCCACAAATGCTTAGCTCTACCATAGGATATGAAAAAAAAAAAAAAAGAGCAAAAGATCATGAAATGAGACCATATTGTCCAAATAGGCTATGTATGCCTTGGCAAACAGAACGCATATATTAAGACAAATCACATTTAATTTGCCAGAGAACTGGATCAAAGCTGGCACAGAAAAAGACTCCTGTTGGGCAGATCAGGCAGGGAAGCTTAACAGTAGTCCTGTGAAGTAGGGAGACCATTTAATGTATCTTCCAGACTGGGACATTTTTGAGAGTGGTAGGGATGTTACTATTAATTACTAGGTCAATAGATGTAAACTAGAAGTCTTCCAGGAAACTGGATGTATGGTTGTCCTATAAGGAAGCCAATTCATCATTTCCTCTGAAAAATTGCATTTATCTAATGGTGAAAGAACTGAAAGGTGGGAAGTCCCAAATTTGAAAAGAGGAAGGAACAAATCCAAAATCTCGGTCTTTTGAAACTGCCTATTGTTAAAATGATTAACAAAAGTGAACATATCAGGGTTTTTATTTTAAGGCCACATTTTTTTTCCCAAAGATTTTACTTATTTATTTGACAGAGATCACAAGTAGGCAGAGAGGCAGGCAGGGAGAGAGGGGGAAGCAGGCTCCCTGCTGAGCAAGAGCCCAATGCGGGGCTCGATCCCAGGACCCCGGGACCATGACCTGAGCCAAAGGCAGAGGCTTTAACCCACTGAGCCACCCAGGTGTCCCAAGGCCACATTTTAAGAAAGTTTATTTAGGCTTTGGGGGTGGGGAGCTTTACTCTTAAAAACGGCATCTCTGCTACTGCTGTGAGGATACTTGGCTGCCCCGGGGGCCCAGCTCACTTGTACCAGGCGCACCAGCGCTGAGGACTTTCTGGGCTAGGTAATATGCCCTGGAATTTAGTTTAGTTTTGTTTGTTTGTTTGTTTGTTTGTTTGTTTGTTTTAATCAAGGTAAAATTCACACAACATAAAATTTACCATTTTCACCATGTAGAGTTGAGTCTTTTAGCAAGTTTAGCACTGTTGCGTACCCATCACCGTGATCCTAGTTACAGGACCTTTTTATGACACTTAGAGGAAGCCACATGCACATTATGGAGTCAGTCTGCATTCCCCACTCTCCTTGGCCCTTGGCAGTCAGTAAACTGTGTTCTGTCGCGGTGCATTTGCCTTTTCTGGGTACTTGATATAAATGAAATCACACAATATAGGGCCCTCTATGTCTGACTTCTTTCCCTTACCATCGTATTTTCAAGGTTCATCCCATGTAGTAGCATGTATTAGTACTTCATTACCTTCCATGGCTAAGTAATGCTCCATTGTGTAGATGTACCATATTTTGTTTATCCATTCATCTAGAGATGGACATTTGGGCATTTCTACCTTTTGGCTATTTAGAACAGTGCTGTTATGAACATTCTTACACAAGACTTTGAACACCTGTTTTCAGTTTTGAGGGGTATATACACATAGGAGTAGGACTGTTGGATTATACGATAATTTTATTTTATACTTTTTGAGAAACCACAGACTTAGTTTTATAGGCAGGGCAGCCAAAAGAGTGTTCTCACAGAGGTCACCCGGGAGAGGGATTCAGGGGTGGCCATCTAAGTATAGGATCATTTCCTCAAAGGATTGAGGCCCAAAGATGTATATCACTTTTTTTTAAAGATTTTATTTATTTATTTGAGAGAGAGTGAACATGAGTGGGGGAGGGGCAGAAGGAGAGGGAGAAAGAGAGAGAAGCTGACTCCCCACTGAGCAGGGAAGCCCAGTGGGCAGGACTCAATCCGAGACTCAATCATGACCTGAGGCGAAGGCAACCACTTAACCAACTGAGCCACCCAGGCACCTTGTATATCACTTTCTAACACATAATAGAAGTATATTTGTTTGGTTATTTCTAAACCAGACAGACTTAGGAAGGAAGCCTTAATACCCAACACTTTACTTCACCAATTGATTTATTTATTCAATAAAATGAGGTCAGAAATTTGGCAGGGATTTTTGGTGGCTGGGTTATGGACATTGGGGAGGGTATGTGCTATGAGGCGTGCTGTGAATTGTGTAAGACTGATGATTCACAGACCTGTACCCTTGGGGCAAATAATGCATTATGTGTTAATAAAAAAAAAAAAAAAGGATTTTCTCTGCATCCAACACTTGTCTTGGTGCTACTGAGTCCCTCATATTTCTTAGATTTATTTTGAATATACCAACCTTCACCAATTATAAAGGGAGACATTGCTATGTTTTTTACTTTGTATTTGTCAAGCGCCACTATCCTTCAGAGGCTGATCTTTTAATATCTTCAGAACAGATTATTTCCTTGTTTTGTTAAGAAATTGCTAATATAAAAAATGAATATATAATGTAAGCACACTGGTTTTTTTTTCCCTTACTGTTTTTAAAAGTATTATTCTTATCTTTACGGAATAATTTTTTCCAGTGAAAGAGTTTATTTACTAGAAATAAACCCTTTCTTTGTATAAGAACAGAAGGAACACATGTCTTTGGAAAGCTAACAGATAGGAGTCTGTGTTTTTGAGTATTTTACCAATATTATTTAAGAAGTTTAAACAGAGGGTTGACTAGCTTCCAAAATCAAGTTGGGAATACTGTAATGTACTTTGATTTCTTTTGGATGGAGGGTCCAAGAAACAAGTTTTATCCTGGGTTTTCTTGTTTTCAACTAATGAACAGGCATGGGATATCTAGGGGAGTTACACATGTAATCACTACCTATTATGATTAGACAGTGGTTTCAAGTTGTTTCCTAGCTTCATAAAAGCTCTCTCTTTCAGAATGTTTACTCAACAGATTATATATGTGCAAAAGACTTATCCTATAGATGTGAATACATTTCAGCTCATATGTGATAATTTCTTTGCTTTTAAATAGCTTTTGGGGGGATGTACACACATACACATATTTATAATTATATAGTTATATGATATACAAGGGTCAATTGATTATATTTTTGTTCTCCTTTATTCCAAGATAGCAGATGAAAATATCCTCCATTCTGTCCTTTATTAAGAGAATTTTGAATATCTTTGTCTTTCCACTATTGTGGCATTTATTTTGCCAAACAAATTAACTTCCCATTTATGCTCCCAAGCAATACACCTTTATTGATTAAGACAATTATAATTTTGCTTTATTAAATTTCACGTTTCCTCTATTATAAAATTAGCACAGACTATAAATAATAATAAAAATTCAAGATCATAATTAATAAAATGATCAGAGGCAATGACAATGAGAGGACTGAATGGATGAGCAAGACTAGCAAAGGTAAAGTTTCACCTAGACAGAAAATGTGTACCACGCACTGGAACCCTGGCAAAGATGTTGGAGGTCAGCACGTTGGTCAGAAAAATGATTTTTATCATTTCAAAGATGCAGGCTAGTCATGGAACTTGTGTGTGTGTGTGTGTGTATACACTAAATACATATATATATATATATATATATATATATATATATATATATATATTCTACAGAATCAACAGTGGAATGCTGATTGTAATTCGTTAGGGTTACCCCCCTGTATTGTTCAGACACTATGATTGCAAACCTTGAGGTCTGAACATGATACTTTGGTGTTCAGTGTTGGAAAGGATAGTTAGCAAAGGAAAATCACCCTGAAATACCAGATTCTTTTGACTGGCAAAGGAATAAAAATAACCAGGAAGAGAGAACAGCAGCAGAGGGACAGCATCTGCTTCACTTTTTTAGGAACCGCATCTCATGGACCCATTCATTAAAATTCCAGTGCGCCGATGCTTGCTTTCTGTGAAGCTGCATTTTAGCCCTGTTAGATTTGGAGGAGAGAGGGAGAGAAAGAAAGAGAGGAAGAGCAAGAGGGAGAGCCGGAGCGAGAGCGTCCTCATTTTAAGTGTTTCTCATCTACTACATTGGATAATATCTACTATGGGGATTGTAAACTTTCAAGCACAGTGATATATTTTTGAACATCTGAGATACTACACACTGAAAACACCATGAAATAAAAAATCTCTTCACACTTCCCAACTGGCTGTTTATCAACTTTTTCCTTTCCCACATTTATGCATGAAGTGTCCCTTTGCAGCCAGAAACCCTGTGGTGTTTTTGGCTCTGATTTGGACAGTAACTTGCTTATTTTCAGTTAATGGCAAAAAGCAAAGAAAAATGTAGTCCATTAGTGTGTTACGTTATGTAAAGAAAACAAGATTGCTAAATACTGCCATCCAGTATACTTTCCAAGCATCTATTTCAGCCTTTTAATATCAAATCAAACATCAAATCGAACAGTCTTAAATAATAGAGTTGGAAAAAAGTTAAGTCTCTGCCTGCCTAACAGCGATTGACCCACTTATTTCAAGTTTCTGTAAGCCCATCCTCTATCAAGAAACCTCCAAGGGGAAACATACAAATGTGTATATACTTACAGAACCACAGCAAATATTGAATATTGACTTGCCTGTTTTTCTTTCCTTCCCTTCCCCCAAGGGGGGGACAGTGTATGCGTATCCATGCGTATCCATGTATCCATGGCTGCGTGCCTGTGCGTGCACGCACTGCAGATTTAACAAGCCATGACGATAAAAGATGAGTAAAGTGGGTTGTTGGACCAGAAGGGTATGTGATCCAGAAACTTGCTTTGAGGTTCTTCAGGTGCGATTTTTTTTTTTTTTTTAATGGATACTGAGTACGAATAACGTCGCTAGTTTGTAGGTGAGCCTGAAACTAAGTACATGCTGTCTGTCGGAGGGCTGCCAAGGACACCATAGGGCTACTAAAGCAGCTCTGTCTTCTTTAGGCAGGGAATGCTCCTGAAATAGGCTATTTCAGAAGCAAATAGGCTAATTCACAAGCAAAAAAGCAAAAAAGAAGCAAAAGGCCAGTAGTTCCAGGAAAATGTTTTATTTTGCTCAGAACAATTACCGAAATTACGCTATCCTAGAGTTAAAGGGTATCTTCTCTCTGTTCATGTAAAAGCAAAAAAAAAAAAAAATATATATATATATATATATATATATATATATTGGGATATATATATATATATTTTTTTTATGCACTCATTGTATGAATAAAGGCAGTTACGCACTTATTCTTTCTATCTTTCTAAGTGTGTAAGAAAATGTTCAGAGGGTTACACTTGTAACTCGTAACATTGCTTTCCTCATGGGAGCTGATTTGGATTGGGGTGACGGTCCAGTGGGACTTCAGAGTTCTTTATAACATTTTTCGTTTAGTGTGCGTGCATAACCGTGTCGCTTGAGACATTAAAAATTAAAATAATTTCAAGAGGTATCTTTTCTAGGTGCTCGCCCTTAAACAGAATATCTAAGCTGTTCAAGACTGTCTCTTACTTTTCCACTTAAAAGTTTTTATCTATGGAAAGCTGCATTCCTAGCCATTCTAGTATTTTTTAGACTCCACGGTTAATTTTTTTTTCCTTTATCTTTAAGTTAAATTAAGAGGATGTAAATATTTCTACGCATTTCTTTTGGTTCTGTTTTCTTCTTCAGAGGTGAATATAAGTGAAGAATGCTGAACAACATTTCATGAAACAACAGGGCATTGCTGAAAATGGCAGCATTCAGGACAATTTGACTATCAGCATCCCTAATAACAGGGAAGTACTTCTAGAGCAAAGTATAAGAGCAAGAGTAGGAACAACGATACATTTTGTGCATAAAGTCTTTGTTTGTAAATATCTTAATCCAAAGCCTTAAGTTTGCAGGTGAAAAATGCAAAACCCATTGAGTCATTGAGTGGAGTTTTCAGTTTCATCTGCATATCTGGCAGATATCTTCATGGTGGTGTTTTTAAAATAGAAAAGAATGCAGCAAAGTATAGTACTTATTTAATTTGGGTAAATCAGTCCCCAGGTTCTTGATGCATAGCTTTTCCCTTGCTAGGTTCAGTTAAGACTGGCTCAAGCCTCCATGTGCCAGACTGGCTAGAAATGTAGATGTGCAATTGCTGGGGCCAACCAGTTTACAAGTTTGTCTAAGAATTTCAGGGGTTATGCAGACAAAAGGAAGCCCTTCTCCAGCAGCACTCAGGCATGCAGATGGGCCCTGCATCAGCTTTGTGTCCTTGACTGCCACCAGTTTGCTTCCCACTGACATGTCCCGCCGCTGCTGAGCCCCAGATTTTCTCCATCTGCTAGGCCATGCAGCAGCAAACTTGGCTGGGGCTGGCCCATGTGGTCTTTCAAAGGAAGAGGACTCTGGGTGTTCTTCAGCAGATTCTCAGTGCCCAGTCTTTTTAATCCCAAACACAACTCTTCTCTTTTGAGGCCCCACTGCTGGGCACAGAGTTGCTTCAGTGACTGCCCATTGGGAATCCCACACTCTCCCAGCCCTCCTTCCCTCCCTTTCCCAAAAGGGTATTATCTTTTGCCTCAGAAGTTTACTCTCTAGGCCAGGCTTTTCTTTCATTTATTAGGCTATATCTGTTTCTGTTCTCCTAATTTCTTTCTTTCTCTCTTTCTTTTTAAAAGATTTTATTTATGGGTGCCTGGGTGGCTCAGTTGGTTAAGCAACTGCCTTCAGCTCAGGCCATGATCCCTGAGGTCCCGGGATCGAGTCCCACATCAGGCTCCCTCTGCTCTGCGGGGAGTCTGCTTCTCCCTTTGTCTGCCACTACCCCCTGCTTGTGCTCTCTCTCTTTGACATATAAATAAATAAATAAAATCAATCTTTAAAAAAAGATTTTATTTATTCATTTAAGACACACAGAGAGAGACAGAGCACAAGCAGGGGGAACAGAAGAGGGAGAGAGACTCAATCCCAGGACCCTGGGATTAGGACCTGAGCAAAAGGCAGATGCTTAACTGACTGAGCCACCCAGGCATCCCACTGTTCTCTTAATTTCTTACCTGGCTATTCCTCTTCTTTGCTGACAACTCTTATTGTGCCCCTGATCACCTGTTTACCTAACTGCCTTCCTTACATACTGTCCAGGCTTCCTATTACTGCACTTTGTCCGGTATGACCTGAAAAGATCATTCTACTACATTAGCAAACTATTTAACAAGATAAACATCTTTAGTTTCTAGTGATTGAGAATTCCAGGGATTGTGTCCCATAAAACAACTAATTACTAAGAAGAATGAGATAATGTATTATTTAAGCTGCATAATCAAACTTATGAAGGATTGGTTTATATCGAAAAGGGTTTATGGGGGCACCCGGTGGCTCAGTCATTAAGCATCGGACTTCCACTCAGGTCATGATCTCGGGGTCCTGGGATTGAGCCCCATATGGGGTTCCCTCCTCAGTGGGGAGCCTGCTTCTCTCCCACTGTCCCTGCTTGTTTTGTTCTCTCACTCTCTCTCTCTCTGTGTCTCTGTTAAATGAATAAATAAATAAAATCTTTAAAAAAAAGACATTTATGTGTAAAAGCACAATGTAGCTACCTTCAGCTTTTTTTGTTTTAAATCTTTGTCACTATTAGTGGGGGGAAAATCCCATTTGTTGCAAGCCTGATTTATACCACGATCATAACTAGTTGTGATATTAGTGTGGTCACATCATAGTCTGAGCAGACCACCAATTACTTCTTTAGAAAAAAGTACAATTAAAAATACGTTGGAAAGCCAAAGGCTATCATTTTGCTTTACCTAGTCTAGCAGTTTAATATTCAAATGTTCATATCATCTTAGAAACTGTAATATGACAACTGTAAAGTAATTAAACATATCAAGGAGCAACAACTTTATATATTTTTTGTAAGTGACTTCTTCCAAAATGTTGAGAGGATATTAGCATCAACTTAGATTGATAATATTGTTACCACTTTGCTTGTAACTCTGCTTAGCTGGCTAGGATTTGCTTGTATAACAATTAAGCCTGTCAGTTCAGAATGTCTGATAGGAGTGCCGCCATCCTTAATAGCTATACTGTTTGGGCTATTGTTTTTACCTATAGATATATTCCTCTTGTAAGGCTTAAACATTAATCTAGTCTTCCTTTTCTGTAACCTCTAGGTCATCTTAGCTTGAATCTATACTCACAATACTTTAGTCATGTTATAATATGCTATGACCCGAATCTTTCTTGGAAGAACTGCTAAAACCAAGAAATGGGGGAAACAGCTATTATTAGTGGGTCATACCATGTATTTTCCTTTTCAGATCTTTGAAATACACTTTTTAAGTAGATCTTTGATAACTCAGGTCAGTGAGACTTGCGTAGTTTGATTTAACCTCAAGTACTTTTGTTAAATTTTATTTTTTATGAAATGTATTTCACTTTTGACATTAGGAAGAGTGCAGCTTTGAAGAATTCAAGTAAACCTTCTGCCAGCACTTTATTTTGCTCATGAACTAGAATTGATCTCTGTAATCGAAAGATAATGATACTGTTTGACTATGATGACTAAATACCAAATGAAACTCTGCACAAGTAAAATTCTACACAATCCGGATATAATGTGATTGCTTTAATTAATTGTGAAATCACATTGTGTATCTTCTTGAAATTGTTTAATTATTAAAGAAAAAAATCAGAAATGAGCAGTAAAAATGTTGCTGAACTAGTCTTAAGTTTTAACCTGGATTCTTTGCAAAACCTTGGGCAAGTCACCCAATTTTCTTGGGGCTCAGTTTTTCACCTACAGACCTGGTAGAACAAGGTCATTTAAGGTCTCTTCCCAGCTCTTACCTCTCTAGAATCTGAATCCCACCAAACTGATTTTTCATAGTCAGTAAAAAATCTGAACAAAGCTAAACTGTGAAATATTTGACAAGCATTAACAGGATTGAACATGTTTTAGACATTCAGTGTTCTGTAGGAGAAAAGAACAGTTAGATCTACTCCCTACACCCTTCTCCCCCCATAACTTGTATTTTTAAAATTTTGAAACACTGTACAATTGACAGTTACTCTAAACTGGTTTTATAGTTCTTGTGGTAAGGATGGAGGGAGAATGCTTAAATGTATAATTTCACAGGGCATGTTGTGCTTTATAAATGCAGTGACAAACGGTGGTTTGGGTAGGTGATCTGGGTTAGCTTGGGTGGTATATAGTCCAGACTATAGTTTACTGGGTTTATCCTTGATAAACAGGGTCATGAATCTTATTGAGATTTTTTCCCCCCCCACGGGGGTAAGAAAAAGAGAGAGACAGAAAAGCAAAAGTGCCTGCAATACCAGAGCACCTGCTTTATTAAATCTTCCCCAGGGAGGTTCATTATTAAGCTCCGAAATATAAGATCTTACTATAAATGGCAGATAGGAACCTGTACTCTCTTCACTTGTAATATGCATATTTTACTGATTTCTTATTAAAATCAAATTTACCAATCAGCTTATGCACAAAAATGTACTTCTTTGTAGAATTTCATGGGTGGATACAGCATATTAAATTGTACGGAGAATGTTCACATATTCATTAATAAAGATTCCTGCATGAGACAAAACGATTCATTTTTATTGCCTTTGCATTTCTAGAGTCTGTGTAAGATAACTGTCTTAAAAATATCAGAGAGAAGGTTTTAGAAACAGGTAAAGCAGACTTGCTTAATATACCAGAAAATATCTAGCTTTATTTTTGCTGAGGGATAAAAATAGTATATGCGCATATATTTTGAAATGAAAGGGTATAAATAAAAATGCAATTGTAGAGCAGATAACCTGAATTAATAGACTGCTATTTATCTGCCTTAGTATTCACATGAGGCTAGATTTTAGCCATTTACATTAATAGACTTTTAGCCAAATAATCTCTGAGTTACAATACTTGATTTCACTTTATAAATTTTTTTAAAGGACAGATTTTTTTGAAGGAATAAGTATTTTACTTTATTGTAAAGAAGAATCATATTCTCATAGTCTTTTGTCCTGAATAAACAAATTCCATGTTTGCCACTTATGATTTTTTTTTACAGTGATGATTGAAACACTAAATAATTCAGTTTAATTTAGACAGAGGAAATTAAAAGTTTTGTTACAATACCCAAATTTCATAGCTTTCAAGGATTGTGGTGACAGGAGGTCTATTTTATCTAAACCTGGAAAAGAAATGCAAAAGGAAGCACTGAGAATGGGGAAGAATTTGGGATTAGGAGTATATCACTGGAAGGTCTGGGTGAAATTATGCTGAACATAAAATATTGCTTTAGACACGTAGTAAGCCCAGCAACACCATGGGTGCACCTGTAATCATGACAGGCCTATGTTAATTTTTCTGTGATTATTTGGCTTATCTGAAAATTGGGGATGATGGTAGAAAATATAAGGCAAAAACATAGCAAAATTTGCTTAGAAACTATATTTGAAAATTTATTTTAAAATGAAAAGTTTATTTTCTATGGAAGTTTAATATATTAAAGCAGATTTTAATGTCATAACTAACGAAAGAACTCCAGAAAGAGGGATGCTATTTTTTTGGTGGAGGACTCTTAACGTTCAGAAAAATGCAGTATTTAAAGTATGAATTGGAATAAAATCTATTCCATGAATTCAACATTTTCTAAAAACCGATAAAAGGTAATTGTAAAAACTCTTATGAAAAAAAGTGGTAGTTATACCCCAATAAAAAAGGCAGAGAGAGCACAAAAACTTCAAGGCTTGTATATGTATAATGAAGATCTTTTCCTACCATCAGTCACTTTCATTTTCCAAACTGACGCTATTTTAAAGACTACATATATATATATATGTGTGTGTGTGTGTATACGCACGTATATATATATACATATATACGTATATACATACACACACACATTATATATATATATATAAAGTTGATGATTAACTTCATCATAGTCATTCTCCAAACCAGGAAAAAAGGCAATGATATTACAACTGTGAGACCAGAGTGCTGAGCAGGTTTGTTGAATTCTGTGCAGTAGGCTAGGGCTTATGTCCGGGCGAAATTCCTCTTGAATATGCTCCTGTTCTTCTGAGCTGGTTCTTCAGGGACAGGCAATTTCAAGTCTCCTTACCCAGGAGCTCCTTCTTTCTGGTTGTTGTGACCTAAATTTGTTAATACTATATAGACAATGATAAGTTGTACTTTGATTCATTAGGTCTGTAAATGCTATTTTATTTTAGAGACTGAAAAGGAGGCAAACTTCTGTATTTGCGTAAGTACTGATAGCTGGTGAGGGAAGGCAACAGAGATAAGGCCATCTTGCCTCTATTTGGCTTCTAGGTAAATTCTGTTATGATTTAAGAAAACTGCAGCTGAGACCTCATTTTACACTCACAAAATAGACAAGTGATCATGGTAAGACATAATGAAAAAGGGTAGCTTAGAAATGGAGAAGCAGAGCTGCCTTTAGAATAACCTGATAGATACCCTAGGAAATGCTAAGGTGTAAGTGACATAGAGGCCTTTGAGGCTGGAGTGGTGGGGGGAGACGGAGAGAGGGGGAGAACCTTAAGGCTTTAAGGTTCTTTTTGGCTCTTTAATACTGTATATGGTTTAATACTGGTTTTTACCTTGCGATTTAGATGGGTTGGATAGGGATAGCAATTCACCTCAGTTGGCCAGAATCTTTTCAGTCTTCAGTATCCTAAATGCCTTAATCTGGCTCTGGTTATCTTGCCTTCCCCCACCCTGTGCCCTTCTAGACTTTTTATACCATTGGTATTACTCCTGTCCTCTATTAGAGAGATGACAGGAAATTAACGTAGTATTATTAACTTGAGTGCGCTTTGCTCATCACAATTAGAGAAGTTAGTAAAAATAACAGCAGTTCACAAAAAAAAAACTGGTTTAGAGAGCAGTAGTTCTTAAGATCTCAAGATGTGGTCACTGGGCCAGCAAGAGCAGTATTCCCTGGAACTTGCTAGAAATGAGGGACTCTCCCTATTTCCCCCCAATACTGAATCAGAAACTCTGGGAGGGGGTCCAGCAATCTGTTTTGACAGTTTCTGTAGGTGATTCTTTTGTGTGCTAAAGTTTGAGAAGGAAATCTAGAGACCAGAGCTCTTTTCTCAGTTCTACCACTTTCTAGCTGTTAGATCTTGGTTAAATTTTGCTGAACTTTTCTGAGTCCGCTTCTTGTGTCTGTAAAATAAGAGGTGATCAACAATAGCTCTTCTAGCTTCCATTCTGTGAGTCTGGGATTCTAATTACCTGGTAAAAGAGAATGTAGTGGGGGAAACAGTGCCTGGACACCCAGCTACAGAGATAAGTTTGATATTGCTGAGTTATGTGCTCCTTCCACATGTTTAATGTACAGCGATCCTTCTCAATCCTCATTAGCTCTGTGTCTTCCATGTAGCAGACACTGTAAAACAAAATGAGCCTGCTAAATAACTCAAGACCAATTCAATTTCAAGTAAGTAGAATAGATTACAATGATCTGACTTTTAATTGTTGAAGATGACACAAAGCATCAATGATATTATAAAATGTAATTTAAAAATACACAGCTTTTAGTGGAATGGCTTTCCCCAAATTCACCATAAATCGAGTGCTTAGAGAGTACGTAATTAAGTCTAGAAGCAATAATAGGGTGACATAGCCCTCTTTTTACGTGATATAATGTATTTAAAGTTTAGAGACCGATAAACATAAATTTTCATGAGGATCTGCTGAAGCACACTTTCGATAGCCTAGTGAAGATTAGTTGGAATGGCCAAAGGGCAAATCTTTTACTTGTAGATTTCCTACTATCCACAAAGCAGTTTTCAAATGGTAACCTGCTTTTCAACTTATGCAGAGGTATGACACATGATTTTGAAAGCTATAGCTTCTACTGAAAAGGTATAAATACATGTCTTTATAAGTATAAGCTATGAATGTGAGTATTTGTATAATATACGGGAACTTAGGGCTGCTTTGAGACACTGAATTCTGGATACTGAGAAGTGCAGGTGTTGACATTTCCTATATTTGGGTTATGTCAATACTGCAGAAAAAGTTAATCTCCTTCATCCCTTTATTGTACTAATCTGAGTCATTATTTATGTATATATGAGATAACAGTTTTTAAAAGGTGCAACAGTGATAAATTTGCTTTGACTAACTTGAGTTATGTTAAAAAAAAATTAGCCCACCAGACACAAGTGGCACACGTATGATCTGGCTTTCCTTGTCTGTGTCTGTTCATAATCTCATTCAATCAAGTTGGGTACAATATACACTTGGTAGCTTTGTTTAACAGCCTCTGTCTATGTATATGCATGCTTTTTTCTTTATACAATTGAATGCTTAGTAATTGAAGCTTGTTTATGATATCATGGAAGCAATATGATAACAACAATTTTTAATTTTTTTGCTTATATTCTTGGTATACATAAATCAGGAAATTATTTTTAAAAAGGTGCTTGTAAATGAGGTCTTGGAGTAGCTTCATGTAAAATTATGTAAGACCAACTTCAATTGAGGGTTCCTCTTCAACACTTTGTAGGAAGTTATCATATCCTCTCCTTTACAATACATGATACCAAATTATTTTCTGTTGGCTTTAGGTGGTCCCTGAAATTCTTTGCATTAAAACCGGTTGTTAAATATATAAAAAGAAGACAATACAGGGTCGCGTATTCTTTTAGAGTGGCAATGTCATTTGTCCAGAAGGGGGCGCTCTCAGTCCGCATGCAGCGGAGCAGAGCAGACAGTCTAGTATCTTCTCCTCTGCTTGGAAATTGTCTGACAGGAAAATATCAACACAAACCATGCGATTTGCCGCTGGAGCACGCTGGACCTCATCTGCTTAAAAAGATGCACGGATATAGTCATCACAGTTCATAATTTAATAAACTGCTAAAAAACCCACACATTTTCATTTTAGCGACTTTGGTCTCACAACTAAATTCACATTGCTACAAAGACATTTGAATTTTGCACTAATATGTCATGAGCACTGCACCCATTGCAAATTAATGAGTCTCTGAATAGCACTGTGCATTTGTCATTTGAATTTATGCTAATGCAATGAGGTCTCCTGGTGATGCTGATAGTCCATAGCAGCTGCTGGAACCAGAGAATGTACCAGCCCTTAGCTTCTACTTTATATCGCTACCTCCTTTCTTGGCTTTCCTGGCCTGTCACTTAGGCGGCAGTTCTGTAGCCGGTTATTGATAGGGCTGCTAATTATCTTTGACTTTACACTATTGGCCTGACCCCCAACACTGAGCAGAAGTAATGGATCAGTGTTGAGAGAATTATGTACATCATATGGTGACAACCTCAGACCAGGAGGTCAGAAGGAGTTCATTGAGAACCAATGGTATTTACAAAGGATGTTGGTATGGAAATTCGTAATATTTTTCAGTGATCTTGTGTAATTTATATCAATAGGTCAATCTGAGAAAGTGACTGTGACCTTTGCATCATAATGAACAGCATATGTATGCGTGTGCAAAAAAAGAGGGTGGTCCTTTTCAATCTAGTCTATTGCAATCTAAGAAAATGGTCATGGCAATACTTCTGGGGAATCAAGGCATTTGAGTCCTCCTTATGGTTGTACAAATTGCTTACTGGTCAAAGAGATGTGGTGACACATTTGGATCTAGTGGAGGGATTGCTGGCATATTGTGTGTGGGAGGGAGATGCACAAATAACCATTTTCATGGGACACAAATCGATGATGAAAGGTTCTCACTGTTATCTTCTTAGGCCAAGTCTTAATTACAAAATTAAAATTTTTCCTTAGACTAGTGTTTCCGTTTGACCTGCTTCTAGAACGAGAAATGAAAAGTATGTAGAATTTATTCTAATAGATTCAGGAAATTAGATTTGGTGTTTAGTAATGTCATGGAAAAATTAAGCAGAAAATTAAAAGCTAAAAACAAAAGTATCCATTAGATTATGTACCTTTTGAAAATTGTTACTGAATTTAAGAAGTATTCTTTTTTCTTCCCGGGGCCAAAGAAAAGCGTGAAAGCTTTTCTTTTCAAATAAAAAAAAAACACATTTTTTTTTAAAGGGACAAACAAACAAATGTATACCCTGATTAAAATGTGGCATTGTTAGCATTCATTTCCTCAATTGTAAGAGAGGCTGAGATAAGTAAGAGCCAGTTCCTGAATTTATCTCCAGAGGGGGGAAAACATTCCAAAGCAGGTATGTATAATTGTTTGTTAGGTGATGACAGGAGGTGTGGAGTATAGAAGTAAAAATGACCTATTAATTTCAAGTAGTGCCCAAGAGCAATTATTTAGGAATTTTTTCTTAGGAAACTCATAATAGCAGGAGGATTTTTATCCTGATTCCACAGGCTGGTACGCTGCTCAGAACCCAAGCCCCAGAAGATGCACACCCCACTATTTCTCTCTACCTGGAGGTAGCAACCTGAGGTTTAAAGGGCCACCCCGGAGAAAGCAACCTGCCTGAGAAGGCTGCAGAGATGCTTCACTATAGGCGCCTCTGTTTCCCATCAAGGCAGGGAGACGTTTTTCACTCTTCTTGGAAAAACTTTGAAATGTAAACTGTTTCGATTGATGGCTCCTTCTGGCCTTGGCAACTCTTTTTGGTAGCTGGTGCTCTTTCTGTAATACTTGTTAAAAACGTCTCCGAAGCAAAGATGTTGTTTTTTATGTGATTTTTTTCCCCCCTAAGTCAGTACATGTGTGAGTACAGACAGGCTCTCATCTCGCACGGCGGAGACTGGCAGGTGAACACCTACTCCTGTTGCCCTTCTTCATTTGCAATACTTTATAAGATTAGTCTCTTTGAAAGCTGTTTTCAGTCTAAACTGTCAATCCTCTTCGAATGTGGTCCCTCTCCCTGGGAATGACTTCTTAGGACTCACGAGAATGTTGTGGCCTGAAAGCCCCTTTCTTCTCCTGGAGATGCTTCAGTGAGTCTCTGCTACCTTGTCCCTAAACCTCCCACAGTGAGGCTGCCTGGGGGCAGCTTCACAAAACTGGGATGCACATCGGAGGGATCATATGTTTTCAAGCTTGAAACTACAGACACAATTTCCCCCGCCACCCACATCATTGTAACTCTTTTATCTAGTGTTGGAAATTTCATTTTTGGTCAATCATCTATGAAATGACTATGCATATGTGCGTTCTTAGAGTCTTGTCACATTCTTAAACTATCTCCATGTGGAAAGAATTTAGGTGGTGACATAGATCAATCTGCTTAAACCAATTGATTTAGAAAGCGAAATTGTCAAATTGCATAAACCAGTGTGAAAAGTGCCCATTTGAGTCTAAACATTGACTGCTTTTATTGATCTGTTGGACTTAGAATGGTTAAATGATTTCTTTATCCTGGGCTATATCAAGTCAAGCTCATGAATTACATATTTTTATTTGTTGGGGGGAGATTTTTCTTTGTCTGGTCATATTGGATGCATTATACTGCTCCGTTTTGCAGCTGTTGCTTTTCTTTTGCATGCATCATGAAGAGGAAAGCCCTATGGCCTGTTTCAGAGTGGAACAGCCCTCTCCCCCAGTGTCTTGCACCCTGGGTTCTCTCTCTTGCCAGACACTCTCTCCACCAGTAGCGCAGTTTGAGGCAGAGAGGCTGTGAATCAATAGCTTTTTGATTTGCAAGTGTTAAGGCAGGCACTGATTAAATGTGTGATTGGAAGGGCAAGAAGCCAGGCTGGTCTTAGTCCTCATCAGCCAAGTGGCCGCCCAGGTGCTCAGAAATGCTTCTTTCCTTCCATGGTCTGGTATATTTGTACACACATTATACACACACACACACACACACACACACACACACACATGACCTCATACGTAGGCATACACACAAGGTTAGGCTGGGATTATCACACTCTGCTATTTTTAGTTTTTACAATTACAGATAAACAACAAACACTTGTATGAAGTTATCAACAATATTCCTTAAACTCATTTTTGTATTATTTGCCAAAATACAGAGGAAGTTAATCTCTCCTAAATCAATATGAAACATTACCTTCCCTTCTTATGAACGTCTTACAAACCAATGTTTTAAGTTGCAACTGATTCTATTTCATTTTAGCAGTCAAGGGCATATGTATTCGGTGTGTTATTATTCTTAAGCTGTGTGTACAAGCCCTGTGTCAGGTTCCTTGCCTTCGAGATGCTTGTAATCTTGTATGAAAACAGAATTAGAGGCAATATAATATGAATAGATGTAGAAGATATAAGCAATATGACATTGTTCTTTTGTATTAAAGAGAAAAGTGTTAGGTTAATACTTTTCTGAACAATGTTCTTGATTTCTTACATATCATTCTTATATTCTTTGTTTTTAAAAAAATGTGAAAAAATGCAAACCAGTAACTAAATGACAAAATGGTTTACGAAGTCAGTGCTTAGCTCGCTTTTCTTTCCCCCACACCCTCTTTTTCTTCTCCTTGGTCCTATTAGGGACTTCAGAGCTACACTGAGACCCTATTCTCCCTGCCCAGAGGGGAGATATGTAAGCCAAGTAGAAATCAAACAAAGGATGAGACCCCTCTGCAGGCCCAGGTAGAAGTCCTGGGACCATTGGACCATTGGACCAACAGATTTAGTTTTCAATAAATTCCTGCCCTTACAAAGCTTTATTTCTTTATCATAATGGCTTAAGTTTTACTGAAGAGAATTATGGCAATTCACTCCCTGGGAGGTCTTAATATTCTCATTTGTAATGTAAGATAAATCTGTAAAAAATTATAAGCAATTAGGTAATACCTAACAAACCTTCTAAAGAAAAAAATTCTCGGGGTGCCCGAGATTTATTTATTTATAAATAAATAAAATCTTTTTAAAAAAATTCTCCTTTCTATGCTTCCAAATGATAACATCATGGAGTTCCAATTTTGATTACTTTGGGTCCTGGAGACTAATGCATAGTAAAATACCCCAAAAAACAAAGAAAAAAAAACCCTAAAAATATTTAGAGATTTTATTTATTTATTTGACAGACAGAGATCACAAGTAGGCAGAGAGGCAGGCAGAGAGAAAGGGGGAAATAGGCTCCCTGCTGAGCAGAGAGCCCAAAGCAGG
This sequence comes from Lutra lutra, assembly GCF_902655055.1. Taxonomy (NCBI): domain Eukaryota; kingdom Metazoa; phylum Chordata; class Mammalia; order Carnivora; family Mustelidae; genus Lutra; species Lutra lutra. Next base: position 115,654,385 of record NC_062282.1, on the reverse strand, counting down.
GCTTGATCCCAGGACCCTGAGATCATGAACTGAGCCAAAGGTAGAGGCTTAACCCACTGAGCCACCCAGGCACCCCTACCCTAAAAAGATTTAAACCAAAGTATGTTTTCAGTTTGATTAAAAAGTAGCAGAAAGAAAAAATAATCAATTCATCCCGGTAAGATTTCTATCTTAAAACTGAAGATAGTAAGAAGAAAACAATTATATATATACATATTACACACACATACAGTTTTATAAAAAATATTATTATTGTGGTAAGAACACTTAACATGATCTCTGGCCACTTAACAAATTTTTAATTGTATAATACAGTATCATTCACCACAGGCATTATGTTGCGTAGCAGATGTCTAGAACTTACTGTCTTGCCCAAGTGAAACTACATACCAATTGAACAACTCCCCATTTCCCGGTCCCTCAAGTCCCTGGTAATCACCAGTCCCCTCTCTGCTTTTATTACTCAGCTTTAACGAAGAAGGAAATACTGTGTATGTGACAACATGAATGAAACTGGAGGACATTATGCTCAGTGAAATAAGCCAGTTGCAGAAACACAATCACTGCACGCTTCCACTCACAGGAGGTATGTGAAATAGAGAAGCAAAGTGTGAGAGATGTTTCAGGGAGCGGAGGAAAGTGGAAGAATAAAGGGAAGTTGCATATAAATCACTTTGCTCAAGTCCCTCAAAGAATCTCTGGTATCATTCTCCAACTTCTTTAGCCAGGTTTTCTCTTACTAAATAACTCACCTTTTTTGCTTCTTTCTGCCACAGACACTGGGATATAAAATGATAAAGACTCTTGAGCTCCCAAAGTACAGAAGGAGTCTGCATGATCCCAGCCATGTACACTATGTAGCGGGGAAGGGCAAAGATATTTAAAAACTTACCAGCGCACTGAAAAGAGAAAAATTACTGAAGTGAGGAAATTTGAGACAGTCACCTAACATTTATTTAAGGTCGCTTGAGAGAGCTTTTAAAATCATAAGCGAGAAAGAGAAATTAAAATGCTAACAATCATTTGAACATCATTTGAACAATGTGTGCATAATATAGGGCATTTGTGGGGCCTGGTCCAGTTGATGATGTGGGGACATTAGAGTAAATTTTCACCCTCTCTTTTAAAACCAGGAACAGAGCGGTACATGGGAACTAAAGCCCTGTAAGGGGAAGCAGCTGATCCAGAAAATATGATCCATGGCCCTTAACTTTTGGTTAGATGACTGACAAATTTGAAATTCGTAAGCTTGCAAAGCTATTGTCACACCCTTGGCCTCTCTGTGTGTCCTGGAGGGCCCGATTTAAGGGGATGGTCTCTGCAGGGCAGGCATGTAGGAAGTGCTTGCCAAGTGATTTATTTTGCTAAAATATGATAATCGGCTTAGTAGGACTTGGTAGCTTAAAAAAAATCATAAACGGTATGGAAAAGATGTCTACATTTCTAAATCTTTAAAAAAAAAAGCCTTCAGAAATTTTATCTGGCACTATGAAAATAGACTCCACAGAAGATTCTTCCCCTTCCTCCTCCCACTCCCCAATTTAAATCAACTAATTAAGAAAGACTGTAACTAGAAGGGAATGATTAACTCATTAACTTAATCATTGTCATACTTGTGAATATGGACTTATACCAGAGTTAAGAGGTTAATGAATTCAAATATATTGTCAAAAATGCCTATGGTTTTCAAAGAGGAGGATTTTATGTTCTGTAGTTTACATGCTTAGAAGTTAGAACTCGGCTGTGATAAAGTTTGACATCAAAATAGGTTACTGAAATTGTGCAGAAAATGGTGAGTAGGAAAAATAAGAATTTCTCTTTACCACCATTGCCACCATCATTGCTACCTTCAATACCACAGCCACAAACACTACCATCATCTTCACAAAGACTTTTCTATTTTCATCTGGGCAGCTGGGAATTGACTTGCTTGGGCATTGGGCTTGGCTGTACATAGGGATGTTTGAGATCCCTAGAATTCATTCTTTGGCCATATACCCTTATTCTAAATGTTTTGTAGCGATGGGTTGATGGATTAATGGCTAATGAGTCCATTACCTACCCTGTTATCCATCAAATATAGCAGGCACTGAGCTAGGTGCAGTGAGTGGATCCAGTGTTCAGCGGAACAGACACTGCTCTTGTCCCAGCAGCGGTTACCCCCCTCAGTAAGCACTTACACCCTGGGGAGTTGCATTCAACACAGGATACAAGTAAATATCTAATCATAAATTACACAAGAAAACATGAGAGATTACTGCCTCATGATGGGACTTGGTTTAGGTTAGGAAGCTTTTCTAAGGAAGCGACACTTCTGTTGAAACCTGACGGGTCAGAAGGAGTGGCCTGGTGGAAGTGTGGAAAGAAGAAAACTCCAGACAAAGCTAACAGTAGGTGCATGAGGAGACCATGCAGAGCCTTTGCTGGCATGGGATCGAGGATTTTGTTTTAAGAGAAACAGAGAACCACTGAAAAATTTTAAGAAGTGTTGACATGACCCAGAATTTTATTGAAAGAAAATCACCACATTATTTGTGAGAAATATACTGGAGGAAGGAAAATGGTAGAAATATAGGAATAGTGGTCTACCCGAGAGAAGATGGTGCCTCAATAAGAAGGTGGAGATGTAGAGAAGGACATGGATTCAAGATATAATTTGAATTGCTTGTAAGATTATGAATATTTAATAGATACTGAATTGATCAGTAGAATTGATAGATCAGGCCTAGTGAACAATGTGTACAAAAGAAGCGTTTGCAAGAAAGTCTCATTTGTCAGAGATTCCCTACCCCACTAACTACCTACACAATTATATGGTGATCCCACCCTTGAAAGAGAAATACTGTGCAGTGCAGCCATGTGGCACGACTCCAGGGGAACCCTCACAACTTTTCTTTGTGAGTGGGTGTCCCCTGGAGTTGTGCAATGCAATGGCCCTGGGGCTGTGGAATATTGATTGTGCTTTGTTGCCTGTAAAGATTATAACATGGGATGTTATTTACACTGAGGGCCTCCATGTATAGTTATGTTCTGAGGGGCTGGCTGGGGATTGGAAAATGCACTCTAGGAAGGGGGCACCATTTACTAGTTGGTCCCAACTAGGGAACCTTTGATAATTAATTAATTAATAATTTAATAGTAATTCACTGTCCAAAGTGTTGCTCTTGTATAATTTGTGTATCCTAAAGGGTGATCTTCTCCTAATTATGTGCTAGCTGTAGCCCTGTTTCCCTTAGTCAGATACTTTGGAACCACAAATTCACCTCTTCGAAGCATAGAAGATGATGGTAGACAGGGTAGTAGCAAAAATGTTTATAAGTTGGAGATGAAGTAGACATCAGAGGAAAATTATCTGTAGTAGTAAGGAGGAGCCATCAGTCAAGACAGGAGATTTGGAATCCAAAGCTTCTGGCTATCATTTTAATATCCCAGTTACATTCTCTTGAGTAGGTAAAATCCTTAAGCAAGCCACCCCTACATCATCACAGCCTGCTTTCACCTTGGAATTCCAGGCCCAGCCTTTCTAGTGTTCATTCACATGTTCACAAACGCAGATCACTGGCACCACTTTGAACAGTTTCCTTCCTTTGTGGATAGAAAATAAGCCAATAGAGAGAAACTCAGAATTTGTCCCTCTCCCTCCCCTTTCCCTATGTTCTCCAAATCTTGCACCTTGACATCTCTAAGGGGCTGCAAGTTTAGACATCCAAAGGCTGCTGTTTCTACACTTTTGATTTCTGAATTTGATAGGCCTCTGAATGAAAAGCTGAGGAATCTTGATTCAATCTTTATTTAAATTTAAAATAATTCAACTCTTCAACCTTAGGTCTCAATAATCTAAAACAGAATAGAACATCTATTTTACTCCATAGGTGTTCTATCACTGTCTTCATTATTGCAGCAAAAGCACCACCATCAACCATTTGACAAGTCAGAACCTGGACATTTTTCTAGTTCCTCCATTCTCCTTTCTCTTCTTACTCTCATCTGTTCCCTGAACCTATATCTTGAATCCATCTTTCCTCCATATCCATTGACCAATTAAAGCAGGTAGAAGGGGGGGCACCTGGGTGACTCAGTTGGTTAAGTGTCCAACTCGTGATCTCAATTCAGGTCTTCTCACGGTGGTGAGTTCAAATTCCATATTGGGCTCCATGCTGGGTGTGGAGTCTACTTGAAAAAAAATTAAAAAAGCAGCAACACCTGGGTGACTGTTGGTTGAACATCTGCCTTTGGCTTGGATTGTGATCCCAGGGTTGTGGGTTCGAGTCCCGCATCGGGCTCCTTGCTCAGCGGGCAGCCTGCTTCTCTTTCTGCCCACCACTCCCCCTACCTGTGCGTGTGCTTTCTTGCTCTCTCTCTAACAAGTAAATAAATAAAATCTTTTTAAAAAGCAGTTAGAAGGATTTTTCTTAAATACATATTTGATCACTTCCTTCTTTTGCTTAAAATTCTTCAGTGACTTTTTATTATCTTTAAATACAATTAAAATTTGTTGGCAAGTCAGACAAAGTCTTTAATAAACAACTGATGTCTCCCAGCTACCTCTTTGTCTGTTTTCATTTCCTGCCATTCCCATTTAAGTTACACTGAAATTTAGATTCTGACATAGGCCTGGTCTTAAACTCTGTGACTTCAAATTCTTTTCCTCCTTCCTGGCTCTCCCCTTTATCTGCAATTTTCTGGCTAACTCCAAATAATTCTCTAAGACTCAGATAAAAAATAATTTCTGATAAGCACTGACATGCTCCCTGCACCTGACTCAGGAACCCCCTTCCAGGGTGGAATTAGGGGCTCTTTCTTGCATTCTGTACTGGAATCTACCATATGAATTTATTGTATGATCTCTGTCGGATCGTCTTTTTTGTGTAGTTCCAGTATATATATAGAATAGCGACTAGGAATGTGGACTTTGGAGTTATGCAGACCTCCCAATCAAATGTATGACCTGGCAAAGTTTGGTTTCTAAATCTATATTGATAGATTATTGATTGAAAAACATAATGCAAATAAAATGCATAATTGTGCCTGGTACATACTACGTGTGTAACAAATGTTGTTTGTTGCTATTGTTGGTATCAGTAGGAGTAGAGTCTTTTATCCTTCGTTTCTAACATAGTATATATCACTTAATAGATACCCAGTAATTTTGACTGATTGAATAAATAAGTCTATACCAAGGGAAATTGGCTTATAAAGTCTTGAGGAAAATTTGAATTTCTTATAGGAGAACTATCTGAAGTTCCAAGCAGTTTGGATACCTGACCATTTTCACATTGCATTGTCAAGGACATGAATATGGAATACTCCAGATTTCATAACTGCCTCTTGATTTGCAGGTTTAAGAAACAAGAACTGTTAGTGTTCATTAATTAAAATTGTTGGTATCACCTAGCAGAATTTAATACACCATGTAATTATGAGTGATATAAAGAAGACTTCTGGGAACATTTTATGAGGTATATGGCATAAGGATGTTTCCACCAGATTATAGATTCCATATCTTGAATTCCCAAATATCTAGTTTCTATACAGAGCTTATTATTTATTTTCCTGTGTGAATCAGCTGATACGTAGATGTTTGAAGGCTGTCCTCTTTTTCCTTAACTCTATACATGTAATTAGCGATCATTAATATACCTAATTAGGTAAGATTATATTTAGAACAAATGTTTTATCTGTAAGTATTATTCATAATAACCAATATAACTAAGTCTTATTTATATATGCCCGTGAAGCAGATTAGTTACGTGAACAACTTCCTAAATTTTTTGTTTGAAATTTATAATATGCTTTGTTATTTTTGTTTGAATTTTATGTACAAATGTTTGGACATAGAAAAGAATTTGAACCAAGTGACAAAGATGCAGTGCAAACCACAGGTAGGACTTCAGGGACTCATGCCCTGACTGGCACTGAAATTAGGCACCTGGACTTTGAGGGTTGGCAGGGATCTCAGAGACTGTGGAGTCCAACTTTCTACATAACGGATGTTTCTCTCCATGCCCCATCCCAGAAGTCTTTATCTAGTGTCCTTCTAATCCTTTCCAGTTTCACAAACCTTTCACTAGTGAGACTTGAAATAACTCTAGGGAGTGTTTTAAATTTTGGGGGGGAAACCCTATTTTCCTATAACTTCCATCTATTTGTCTTAATTGTTCTCTGTGAATGTATTCCGAGTACTGATTTTCACTTGACGAAAAGCCACTTAAAACAATACTTTTTATCAAAAATGCTTATTTTATAGAGAAGACTAGAACATTTCTACTAGAAATTCTGGAGTTTCTAAGATAAAAATCAAGACTTCCCTGATGGGAGAAAATTAGGTCATTCCAAAAGTTTTAACCATACTTCTGCTTTAAGAGAGGTTGTTTTGTTTTGTTTTGTTTTGTTTTGTTTTGTTTTGTGACTGGGCCATTTGAGTGCGAAAAGATAAGTCTCAGGTTGTGGTCTCGAAGGTGAAAAAATGCTTTTCACGGGCTTCCAAAGAAGGAGAGGGTAATAGGCCAGTGATTGGGGGAGAGGGGAACCAGTAGCTATAAAGAGGGGAGGGTGCTGTGAGATGGCCAGAGGCCAGGGCCTGAGGAGAAAATATTGCCTGTGGAAAAAATTTGGTGTGATGGGATTGGCACAAGCAGTTAAGAGATAGGGTTATCTGGGGGCACCTGGGTGGCTGAGTGGGTTAAGCCTCTGTCTTCAGCTCAGGTGATGGTCTCAGGGTCTTAGGATCAAGCCCCACATCGGGCTCTCTGCTTAGCAGGGAGCATGCTTCCCTCTCTCCCTCTGCCTGCCTCTCTGCCTACTTGTGATCTCTCTCTCTGTCCGATAAATAAAATCTTAAAAAAAAAAGAGGTAAGAATATTTGGAACACATTTTTATTTATTTATTTATTTTAAAGATTTTATTTATTTATTTGACAGACAGAGATCACAAGTAGGCAGAGAAGCAGGCAGAGAGAGAGAGGAAGGGAAGCAGGCTCCCTGCTGAGCAGACAGCCCGATGCGGGGCTCGATCCCAGGACCCTGAGACCATGACCTGAGCCAAAGGCAGAGGCCTAACCCACTGAGCCACCCAGGTGCCTCTGGAACAAATTTTTAATCTTGTGGTTTGCATGCTGCTTCCATGTATTACCCTCCATCTTCAGACACATTTCACTTAATCTGTAGTCAAAAATCTATATATTATATACCGCCTTTTATTCACTATTCCTTTTATTATTAATACTCAGGAGAGAATTGATGGAAAAAGGGACCATATTTCATAATTGGGTGAGTGGGAGTATAATAATACAGCAGAGAACCTTGAGGACGTTTGGGGGTGGGGTTGGATTTGAGACTGGATTTTCTACTCATCATATTTTGAGATAAGATTAATTTCTTAAATAATTCTAAATATAGGGTGCCTGGTGGCTCAGTGGGTTGAGCCTCTGCCTTCGGCTCAGGTCATGATCCCAGGGTCCTGGGATCGAGTCCTGCGTCGGGCTCTCTGCTCAGCGGGAAGCCTGCTTCCCCCTCTCTCTCTGTCTGCCTCTCTGCCTACTTGTGATCTCTGTCTGTCAAATAAATAAAATCTTAAAAACAATACTAAATATAGGGGAGATTGAATACAGTTGGAAGAGTTGAGAACACTCAGGTTATTAAGGTAGGGTCTCACTTTAAAAATTTGAAATTTTATGATTGCAGTGGGCTACTCTGGATGTGTCTGGTTATGTTGCGGTATGAACTGGTGGGATCATCTGAACCCCATTTGCTGTTAATATTTTCTGTATTATCTGAGTGGAGATACTGCTTATATTCTGTCAATATAATTCTTGATAAGTGGATAGTTGTCTCCCCTATTTAGTTTTCCATATATTTAATGACATGAAATAATATTATTTTAAGAGAAAATCTAAGTATTATACTTTCTCTTTACTCATGGCCTCATATTTTACATAGTTGTAAATCATTTGCTCAAACTGCCATCTCCCTTGGTTGATGGTTCTAACTAAAGAGGTCCTGCTGTCAAATAAATAAATAAAATCTTAAAAAAAAAAAAAGGGGTGCCTGGGTGGCTCAGTGGGTTAAGCCGCTGCCTTTGGCTCAGGTCATGATCCCAGGTCCTGGGTTCGAGCCCCGCATCGGGCTTTCTGCTCAGCAGGGAGCCTGCTTCCTCCTCTCTCTCTCTGCCTGCCTCTCTGCCTACTTGTGATTTCTCTCTGTCAAATAAATAAATAAAATCTTTAAAAAAAAAAAATAAAGAGGTCCTGTAGTGTAGGGGAAATACCCTAGACTTAAAGAGTTGGAAGATCCTGCCTTGAATATTAGCTCCGCCAAACATAATATGAATGCTTGGAATGTCACAAATTCTGAGTCTGAATTTCTTTATCTATAGAATTCAGATTTCAGAACAACTTTTCTATCTTCCTTATAGAGTTGTGGTGATTGTCAAATGCCATGATATGAAAACATCTTACATACCAAATACCCCATACAAATTGGAAGTGATATCATTTAAAATGTCTAATAAATATCCTTTAAAGAAATGGTGTGAGGCATAAGGGGTAAGAATAGCACACTAGGGATGCTTTTGAAATCTCTTTGTTAAAAAAAAAAATATCCAATTAGAAGAAATGGAGATACTTTCGACTTGTCTATGAAATCATTATTTTGCTTCTATAACTTTGTAACTCTCCATGACTGAGTGAACCATCCAAACGACGAGTTTTCTATATGCTAATTCACATCTTCAATCAACTAAATTCTTCAACTAAATTGCACGTCCTTTAAAAAAATTGATAACTATGCTATATAATTCACTGCTTTAGCAAGGTAGCTACTCAAAGTAGCTACTTTTTTCCCCCCCGTGGAGGGCATGTAATCATTAGCAAAAACAAAAAACAAAAAACACACACAAAAAAAGGAAAGAAAAGCCCCAAACTTCCAAGCTCAAGCAATTTAATCTTTTTTCCAGTGAGAGGCATAAATATACATTTCATAAGTCATACAAAAATACAATTTTATATCATGGCCAGTTAAGGAATGAGAGACACTGAGGGAAAGAGAAAAAGGAAGAGTAAGAAGACAGAATCTTTCATTCATTGTGTTTTGAATTCTTACTTTTCTTTACTTCACTGCCTAAGTCCTGACTTTTCTTTCCAAAGGCTTAGAAAAGCATTCTTCTCCTACCTAATGGCTATTAAAATCCATGACTGTTGCCTGGCACCCAATATCTATTTCTTGGCTACTCTACTGTTATCGTGACCCATGCCTTTGTCTCTCCCCACAAGCCCACCTTTATCTGAAGGCCAGAATCAGTGCCCCTGGTGGGAACATGGGAACAGCACCTCTTTAAACCATCACTCTTTTGGTCCTATTGCTTTTGCAGTGTTCAGATTTCCTTCTCACACCCAATTTAACTGTTGAAACGAACTGCTTGGGACATACCTGGCTCTTTTCTGAGAATCTCAGAATCAAGTGTTACACACAATATAGGGACCTCAACCATACAATTAGAATTCTATTTTGCACCTTTGCACAACTGGATGAACTTATCAGTCAAGAAAGGGATGTTGGGTAGGCAATTAATAAGGAAGCTTGCCAGGGGCTTAATGAAATGAGGTTCATGACTGGTTTCAGCTTATTGTCTGGTTCCCCCTCACCAGTCTAATTAAAGCACAGATTTGAAAGCTAAGAGGAAGAATTGAACATTATCCTGATTAATTTTCATACTGATTAGACCTTAAGCTGATTTCTTACCTTCTCTGGGCTTTAAAGTTCATAGTAATTTGGCATGCACAGAACAACTGCTTAATGGTGGGCCATTTTTTTCCCAAGAGACTGAAGCTTCTAGAAAGCCCAGTGGATGACTTTTCACATCCTATGAACTGGAGCAAACATGTGATGCTGCCAAATTGGAGGGCTTACCCTGCCTTAGTTGGACCAAGACCCCAGTGAATGCCAAGGCCCAGCACAGTGCCTACTTAGTGACTTGCTGACTACCTCACCCATACTGCTGGTGTTGAAACAAATTCCATTTGGAAACAGTCCAGATTCTTCTGTGTCTCCTGGGGGACTCTAGAATTTTATAGTGTATGTTTATATTTGTGTGATCAGCACATTTTTCTAATTAGGTGGAAATTAGTGTGTTTTACTAAGTATAGTTAAAATTATTGCCTTTAAACACCAAACTACACTGTAAAATATAGCTTACAAAATTGTGTGTAATAATAATAATAATAATTTATATAGTGCTTACGGTGTGTAAACACGGTTTTAATTGCTTAACTTGTATTAATTCATTTAATCTTCACAACACTGCTAGATTAATTTTCTCTTATTAACCTCAGTTTACATATCAGGGAGGGTCTTAAGGCCAAAAGAGGTTAAGTGATTTGCCTAACTTACACAAAAACTCAAGGTTATACAGAACATCCCACCTTTATTCTTGAATGACAAAAACATTTAATAGAAATCAGTGTGGGCTGATGTTTATAGGTGTTTGTGTAGGAAGAAGCAAAAATCAGGAGATGGGTACCTGATTTAGAGAATCACTGAGTTAAGATTTAGTGACCAGGAGAAAAGATTTGAAGACTCAGATGGCAGTGTAGATGATAGTATAGAAAGTGTAAGAGAGATGGAAAATTCAAGATGCAAGAAATATGTCTTTTCAGATTTTAGGGGGATAATCTATAGATCAAGCAGTGAGTAAAGATAAAGTGAAATAACTTAAGGAAAAGCAAGAAAGGTTAATTCAGGGAACTTGTGTGGACTGAGTACAGTCCTGATGCTGACTCACGTTTGAGTTGTTCAAAGAAGACAATTTTGATATTCAGTAGGAGAATTGATTGAAACCCTGACTGAAGGATTGGGCTGAACTAATGACCAAAGAGAGCCTTTCCTTGGATTTGGGGGAAAATAGGGACAAACTGTTGAGAAATTCACCCAAGCTGTGAGACACATGAATGGTAGTCAGTAACTGTATGCATTAGGACTGGCTGTGAAAAAAAAAAAAAAAAGACTGGCTGTAAACATTGCACATTTAATTCATATCTCAATCCAAAGAAATTGTCTAAGAATGGGATATCAATCATCTGGATACAAAGATAATATCTTCTTTTAAAATGCTAACATTTAAAAATGCTTACAAGAATTTGATGGGCTATGTGGATACATTTTTCCTTTAGAACTTAGTCTCTGTATTTTTTAAAATTAACATATATTATTTGTTTCAAGGGTACAGGTCTGTGATTCATCAGTCTTACACAATTCAGAGTGCTCACCATAGTACATACCCTCCCCAGTGTCCATCACCCAGCCACCCCATCCCTCCCATCCCCCTTACCTCCAGCAACCCTCACTTTGTTTCCTGAGATTAAGAGTCTCTTATAGTTTGTCTCCCTCTCTGGTTTTGTCTTGTTTCATTTTTCCCCTTCCTTCCCCTATGATCCTCTGTCTTGTTTCTCCAATTCCTCATATCATCGAGATCATCTGGTTATTGTCTTTCTCTGATTGACTTATTTTGCTCAGCATAATACCCTCTAGTTCCTTCCATGTCATTGCAAATGGCAAGATTTCATTTCTTTTGATGGCTGCATAGTATTCCATTGTGTATATATACCACATCTTCTTTATCCATTCATTTGTTGATGGACATCTAGGTTCTTTCCATAGTTTGGCTATTGTGGACATTACTGCTATAAACGTTTGAGTGCATGTACCCCTTTGGATCACTACATTTGTATCTTTGGGGTCAATACACAGTAGTGCAATTGCTGGGTCATAGGGTAGATCTATTTTCAACTTTTTGAGGAACCTCCGTACTGTTTTCCAGAGTGGCTGTAGCAGCTTGCATTCCCACCAACAGTCCTCTGTGTTTTTAAAAGAATTTACTTACTTATTTATTTATTTATTTATTTATGAGAGCGAGAAAGAGAGAGGGAGAGCAAGGAAAGGGGCAGAGGGAGAGAGAGAATCTCAAGCAGACTCCCCACAAAGCCCAGAGTCCGATGTGGGGCTCAATCTTATGGATCCTGAGATCATGACCTGAGCCATAATCAAGAGTTAGATGGTCAACTGACTGAGTCACACAGGTGCCCTAGAGCTCAGTCTCTTTGAGCCAAAGTTCTCTTTTTATAGTATCTATTTGGTAATGTCACCAATACTTTGCTGAGATAAATTCCATAGATAATGTAAAATCAATAATACAACCATTTCTATGTAGAGGAGAAATAAATGAAAAGATTAGTATTAAAATAGTATGTATTTCTATATGTAAATGTTCTGGCAAAGTGACTCTAAAAGACATAATGAAGTAGTCAGATGTGTGCTCCTATTTGAAGAATTCCTTGGATTTAATGATATAAATACAAACTGACACAGTTATGTTATACTAGCAGCCCAGATACCATGAGTAGTGGTGTTCTCAGTGATGTGATTTTCCAGAATTATGAACAACTATAGGCATGCTTTCAAACAAAATAAAATTCAGTCTTCTCTCATTTTCCATGGTAGTTACATTCTTCCAGTATGGTAGATCTAAAAACTGTATAAAGCATACTTGGTGTTTGTATGTGAAAGGAACTTAAGGTGTAGGCTCATGTTTTTCACCTAACTGAATATTGGCATGATATTCTCAAGTCAAGAGAGATGCTGAATAATATCTTGTGGTACAAGGTGTCCGGCATTCCTGGGCTCTATCTACTAAATGTTCATAGCACCCCCCATCACTGTGGCAACAAAATACTTAAGTGCCTGATCCAATATTAGGCACTCATAGTTTTTAGTCTGCAAAAGCAAAAGAAATCAGACTCTGCTGTCAGTAGTTTCTCAGGATGATCAGAAGACCATTTTTACTTTCTTAACACTTTGTGTAGGTCATGAGAAGACAAAACAACAAAACACCCCGAAACTGAATGGCTTAAGGCAACAATGATATGTTGTTTTTCATAAGTTGGTTGGTTGGGCAGTTAATTCCTATGAATGCCAACGGAACCTCTTCAGTCATAGAGACTGTCCAAAATACCCTCATATAGTCTTAAATTTTCACCGGGCAAACATATATTTAGTCTCCAAATCTCAGTTAGATATTACTTTGTCTAGGAGGTATTTTCTGATTCCATATTCTAGACTGAATACTCCATGTGGTACTCCCATAGCATTCATTTCCTAACCCTCATCACATTTTTAATAACTTGGGTATTTTCACTGTCATATTATGAATTCTATGAAGGTGAATCCCATGTTTTTTCATCATTGTACCTGGTTATGTTGTCCCAGATAGTTGAAGGGAACATATTTTTGCATTGTATTGTATTGAAGTTTATTTGAAATTCAGTGTGTGGATCAGTTGCCAAAAAATGTAACCTAATAGTTTTAGAAAATATTGGTAGATTATTTAAAATGTCATTGTATTAACTTAATTTTAAAAATTTCCCTTGGAGATGAAGGGAAACAATGTTTTTGATCAATAGAAAAGTATCTGTACAAATAACGTGCATTTACCCTTCAGTGAGGCATTGCATCATTACATTCTCCACTATTCTGCTAGTGGGTGCTTAGAATCTTCTTTGGACATACATCCTTATCCATCTGGATTTCTTACCATGTCCTGTCCCATATTTCTTGGGTACATACTCTAAATGTTGAACTTAGTTTGAATTCTTAGTTATTTGTATGCAAACGGTAGATATCTTTCCTTCCTAGGGATTTATCGACAGTTTTGAGTCACACTTCAGTCTCATTACAGCATACTTATTTATTATGCTTGATGGTTGGCCATACTCTCATGTTGTCACTCACAGACTATACCTGATCTGCACAAATGTGAATCTCAGACTTCCCCTGGGAGGGACCATGGAACCCACAAAATTCCCTTTGTGATCTCTCCAGGCAAATGATGTTGGTTTATTCATTTAATGATGCTCCATTCAAAATACATTCTTATCACTAATCTCTGAGTCCTGTCATGGTTCTAGCATTACAACTTTGGGGAAAAAATCAGATTCTAGTTTATAAAAAGTCCACTTCTCAATAGACTTTACATCTCAGAGGCTTTATTGAACTATTATGTTAGCTTAACCAGTCCAATCTACTTTAACTAAAATTTAAGTTCTCCCTCTGAAAAGCAGGCACTGGTTTAGAGCATTTCTATGGTCCCTCACAAATGCAGTATCAGAAATTTTGGAATTCCTCTCACATTGCTTCTTTGTGAACACCCCATTAAAAACTTCCAGATTACTGGTTTCTCTCTGCCTCTAGTTGGTGTGATATCCATGCTTAGATAAGAAACTGGAACCTGGGAGAGTGAGGTGGGATGTGAGTAGGTAATTTTTTTATTTGCATGCTGCCTTACACACATGCTTAATCAGCCTTGTAGTTTGAATAAGTAGTAGAAGCAATGCTATGTATTTGAGCTATTTTGAGACATTGAAAACATTGTGTCTCTTTCAAAATTGGCCATGTCTTTTTGATTTTCTTCCCACTCTGAACATAAAACAGGTGCACCAGCAATAGTTGGCACAAAGTGAAAAAGTTTTTGCATTGAAGACTGATCATTTCTTGTAGTTCCCTTTATCTTAGTCATCAGTGTTGATTCAGAGATATTAAGTATGGTAATAACTTGAAGCCAAATTAGTCGAGATTTAGCCAGCGCTAACCAGGGTTTGCTTTTACTGTGGGAGGAACTTGAAAAAGGCAATATTGATTATGTCTGGGATATGCCAATTATAATTTGACATTCTGATTTCTGCTTTTTGTTTAACTTAGAAGCAGATTCTGCTTTGCTCTATTTGTGAAAGACAACCGGATGAGTGAAGATTGCTGCAACTTGCAGTAAAACTAGCAGTTTATCTGAAATCATAGGCAGTGAAAACAATAACTACTTTTTCCTTTTTCTGACTCAAAGTATGTGGAGATGAGGAATATTATTGAGCAAGATTATCTAGATAAAAAGGGAAAGATGAAAAGAGTAAGAAAGCCATGAGTGACAGCTGAGATGAAAATTAAAACAAAATATAATAAAGTACTTAGAAGATTTAAGTATGATATATAGAGTGATGAAAAAAGTTAAAAAAAATTATCTTGCCATGAAGAAAACAGTTGGGGACAGAAAGGGTGCAGAATAAGTTGATACATAGGAAATGGGTATTTTGTCTGGCTGAGATAATTGCACTTTAACATGTGGAACAGGACGTTAAAATGAGATTCTTCTTTTAGCTTTGGCTGAGGCATGAAGACATCGGTGGCTACATTCAAGAATGAATTATGAGAGTGGACACCTTGCCTGAGAATCAGCGAGATGACTCTGAAATTTATGTTGAAGATCAAGAAAGAGGGGAGAGGGCAGGATTTTGTGAAGGGAGTTTTTGGAGAACTCTGTGTGCTGTGAGAGTCACCCCTCCTCTACATAGGAGTAATTGGAGTCTTGAGAGAAGTTCAGCTCAGAGAACTAGATGTGTGTTTTTTACAGTTAGGAACAGAGCAGACTGATGTCTGATTCATGCCCAAGTAAGCTGAAGTGGACTTTAAGGAAAAACGAGCATGTCTGAAAAGTTTCTGTAAATGCCTCTGTTAAGGGGCCAAAAGTGCATGAATTGTAGCCACGGGGAAAATTCAGTAAGAACATAAGCTTGAAATAATTTAAACATGGGACTCTGCAAAAGAAAATGGTGTATCAGGGTGAGAAGATCCCAGAGTAAGAGGCTAAGGGGTATGCCTCTGAGGTCAGAAGCCACAGAAGGATTAGGTACAACCAGTCGCGGGTGAGGCACTGCCTTGGTCAAGGGAATCCCATTTGCAAGTGCCCAGCATGAAAGTCTCCAAAGAATCTGCAAAAGCAACTATGAGAGAATGATTCTGTGAGGTCTGAAGATAATGGTGCCTTTCTATGACAGCAAAGTCAGTAAGAACCTTTCTATGTCTTTTACCTCTCCTACCTCCCACCATGAATTGGAACATGTAAAGCCAAGAAACAGCAGCTATTGATTAAGGGAGAAAGATAAGAGAAGTGAGGGAAAGAAAGAAGAAAGGTATCCCATATCCCTGAAGGCAGGTGGCCCGTCTGCTGCCAGCCTTACACGGAGAACAGTGGAAGAGTCTTAGTTGTGAATGAAGTTGGAAGGGTTCATCAATATATTGGATTAAATATTGTGATGTCTGAGTGAAGGGTTAAAGGGACCATAGGAATTTCTATCACCAAGAAGAGATTAGAAAATTGTGAGGCTTGCTTGACTTTTAATCCAATGACGGGGATGAGTTTCCCGTTGTGATCATGTTTAAAAGTACAGAGGAAGACAGAAATCATAGAGATAACTTTTGATTATATGCCATGAGCCCTTTTCAAAGTATTGGCTCTGAAGGAAAAAGCATAGGCCCTTTCTTGAAGGAGATGTGCCTTGAGTTAAAAGATCATGAGCTTTAGAAATTGCTTCAAAATCTCTGATCTGCCATTTCTTAGTTATAACCCAGAACAATTTATATAACTTCTTTGAACCTCATCTATAAATGCAACATAATAATTTGTGAAGCTCCAGAGTCATGCTCAAGAAATGTCATTTTCCTCCACCTTCTCACTCGCTTTTCTAGATAAAATCTGAATCTATTATTTTAAAGAATACACTTCATGAAACTTGTGGTAGATGGTGTGGGGTCATTTAAACATGGGATTCTGCAAAAGAAAATGGTGTATCAAGGTGAGAGGATTCCAGAGGAAGAGGCTAAAGGGTATTCCACTGAGGTCAGAAGGCACAGAAGGATTAGGGGTAAAAAAATTTCCCATAGGTTAATACATATATATAATTATATATATATATATATATATAAAATATTATCTATTATATCTATATACATATATATAGATATATACAATTACTGTTACTATATAATTCTCTCTAGAAAACAGATTCTAAATTCTTTGAATGCAAGAGAGACAGCAACAACAATGAACATAGTAAAATATGATAGACAGTGGAGACAGTTACCGAGGACAGATCACCAACAGCGTTATTAGAGATAGTTATGGTATGAGGTGGTCAAGTTCAGCTGTATGGATAAAATCAGACAAACTGGATTTGATAGGATGATGGCATAACAGGCAAGTATGTGGGATAGAATCTACAAGTATTTCCAGATAGAAAAAGATAGCTTGAGCAAAAGTGGAAATGAGCAAAGCATAACCAGGGGCCAATGAACTGATATTTGTGATGGAGCAGAAGACTTGTGTAGGTTTGGGAATCCCTTTATAGGAGAAGGAAATAAGTGAGTTGATAGAAAATTCTTATGAACTGAGCACTTTTGCTTGGCCCGTATATCATAATTAAGGTGAAGACCCTGAAAGTTTTGGATGGGGAAAAAGAAATTGTTTGAGAAAAATTCATCAACTTTGGTTTATAAGGTGGGTGAGCTGGGGATGAGACCATTTACAGATTATTGCAATAGCCAACTCGTGAGGATTGTGAACTCAGAAAGTAATAGCTGTGAGAATAGAAAGAAGGGATGAAATATAAGGAGTGAAGATTTGACAGACTTCAGAAAACATTTGCATTTTCAAACATTACACAACAAAGAGTCTCTAGGCCAGTTCTATCCAAGTGAATTTTTGGATTTTTGAAATTTTCTCTATACTGTGCAATATGGTAGTCACACGTGGCTATTGCTCACTTGAAATACAGCTCGTGAGAAATGGAATTGAAAGTTTTATTTGATGTTAATTACTTTACATTTAAATTTAAAGAGCCCCATGTAGCTCATGGCTACCATGTAAGTGTGGTATCTCTCCCACAACAAACTGCAGCACCCGCACATGAGTTGGTAAAGGATATTTTGAATATTGCATTGGCAGAATTGCCTCCTACCCAGTGATTTGAATTTGGCACCGTTGCTGTCTTTGGCAATTAGTGCGATGAGTTGAATATTTTATTATATTTTTCTCTGACTGCCTTATGGAAATAGAAAAATGAAAATGCTATTACTATTCTTAATAAATGTGTGTTTCATCAATTAAGTTCAATTAAGGCACGGGCAGAAATTGTTAAGTGTCCAGAAAGTGGTAAAACTTCTGTCTCAACCAAACCTGGGGAGAAAATAAAGATAAAAATCACATATAAAAATGGTAGAAATAGACTGCCAAGAATAATTTGGGATTTATGTAATTTTATTATTATTATCCTCATCATTATTTAGCAACTGTGCTTATAGGTGCAGTGACATGGAACAGTATCATTTACTTTTCTCACATTCCATTTCTGGTTATAATTTCAACAAAGAATGTAGGCATTTCTTCTATAGATCACTTCTCACAACATTGGAAGTTATTACTATCTTCATTTTTAATGGAGAAAATGTGACTAATTTTTCTATAACAACACATCTGTAAATGACAGATTTTGAACAGATCTAGCTGATGCCCAAATTTCCATTTTTGGAGTAGTTATCAAACTTGGAACAAAATGTCTTCAAGTTATCACATGGAATAGTCCATGTTTTAACATTTTTATCTTTAGTTGTTCAGATCAGGCTTATTCTCTCAGCATTAAAGCTAGATGTAATCACATATTTGAGTCTTTAGAGATTTGATAATTAATTTCAAAAATATAATGATTATTATCATATTAGTAAATAATTTTTAGTATTAATGAGGTAAAAATTAATTTCTTAAGTCAATATATTTTCTTATAAAATGTAATAGGAAAGGTTTATCTGCCAGAAATTCTACTCTGGACCATAACAATCACCCTTCTGATTGAGACCGATATGTTCTTTTTCTTCAAGTTCACGAAAGGAAGTACAAGGAGGATTGTTATCTGGTTCTAATCTCAAGTTGTCAGCAAGGAACCACAAAACTGGTTGTAGACCTTTCCTAAACAATCAGCAGTCTTGCTCAGGTAACCATGTTTCTGAAAGCCAGCCAATCACTAAACACACTGAAAGTTAGCCAGTAACTATATACTTCCATTTTTTAAAGTTCAGCCAAATCCCTGGACTCTTTGCTTTCCCCAAACCCAATACAAGATCAGGTTTTTGCTTGTTCAATAGACTGTGTTTTTCCCTGTCTTAGCCTGCAACAAATACATCTCTGTTTCAAATATAGTTGAATGGTGGTCTCCCGCCTCAGTATTTCTTTCCTATTTTACTAGGTAAGTGATGCTTTCCTAGTATTTATGACTAGAAGTGTTTTACTAGAAGTAAAAACCTGGGGAAAATATCTTTTTCTCATAGGTTCTCATGGCCCTCCCAATATTTAAATATTAAAAGATAAATAGAGTGACCAGTTACAACTTGGTCTCATAAACTAACAAATATTAAATGTCCTTCTTTCTCAATCTCCTTTTTCTCTTAGGGTTTCTCCAGTACCTACTGGTAATAACCTGAACTTATATAAAATCCAAGGGAATGAGAATTCTTCCATGACCTGAAAAAAGAATTTGTTAAAAATACGATTTCTTTTAGGATGCCTGGGTGGGTCAGTCAGTTAAGTTTCCAACTCTTGATTTCAGCTCAGGTCATGATCTCAAGGTTGTGAGATCAAGACCACTATGGGGCTCTGTGCTGGGCCTACTTAAGATTCTCTCTCTCACAAAAGACAATTATCATATGATATCACTGGTATGAGGAATTTGAGAAACAAGACAGAGGATCATAGGGGGAGGGAGGGAAAAATGAAACAAGATGAAACCAGAGAGGGAGACAAACCATAAGGGACTCTTAATCTCGGGAAACAAGCTGAGGGTTTCTGGGGTGGGGGTGGGAGAGATGGGGTGACTGGCTGATGGACACTGGGGAGGGTATGTACTATGGTGAGTACTGAATTGTATAAGACTGATAGATCACAGACCTGTACCCCTGAAAGAAAGAATGAAAAAAATTCTCTCTCTCCCCCCTCCATCCCCCCACTTATGCATTCTCTCTCTCAAATAAATAAATGAATCTTTAAAAATATGATTCTTTTATTATATAAAACACAAAATTTAGGGGCACCTGGGTGGCTCAGTCAGTTAAGCATCTACCTTCTGCTCAGGTTATGATCCCAGGGTCTTGGTATCAAGGCTTCTCCCTTTTCTGCTCCTCCTGCTTGTGTTCCCTCTCTAGCTGTCTGTCTCTCTCTCTCTAAAATAAATAAATATAGAGGGTGGTTGGGTTATGGACATTGGGGAGGGTATGTGCTATGGTGAGTGCTGTGAAGTGTGTAAGCCTGACGATTCACAGACCTGTACCCCTGGGGCTAAAATACATTATATGTTAATAAAAAATAAAAAATTAAAAAATAAATAAATAGATAAATAAAATAATTTTAAAAATCTGACAAAATTTATATAAATTTGATTATTGATTGAATGTTAAATTTCATAGGGTTATATAATTGATCTCTTTGTAATTTGTTACAAAGAATCCTTCTGTCATTTGTAACTCCTAATAAGAGATTCTGAAATGTCATTCCTGCCCTTGTTATTTTAAGAGTAACATTGCCCCTGTTTGATGGAGAGTACCTCCTTCATTAATAGTCGTCTATAAATGATTATGTGGCCATCATGGTTTTTCCTGCAGGGCTACAAGATTCCTGGACTTGCAGAGTTAAGACTAGAAATCTGACAACATTTGGCACAGTATAATACCACAATACTATGTACAAATTAAAATGACCAAGTTAAAATTTATCTTAAGAATGAGATTGTAGGGGCGCCTGGGTGGCTCAGTGGGTTAAGGCCTCTGCCTTCGGCTCAGGTCATGATCCCAGGTCCTGGGATCGAGCCCCACATCGGGCTCTCTGCTCAGCAGGGAGTCTGCTTCCTCCCCTCTCTCTCTCTGCCTGCCTCTCTGCCTACTTGTGATCTCTCTCTCTCTCTGTCAAATAAATAAAATCTTAAAAAAAAAAAAAAGAATGAGATTGTAAATGTGATTTCCTATGAGGGACTAGAAATGGGGCAAGTGGCATAAAATAAAGGGTATGAGTCTTGATGGGGGGGTTCTCCTTCAAGTCATGTCTTCCCATTGAATATAATAAATAATAAATAAATAAATAAATAAATAAAATCATTTGTTAGTAGATAAAGGATTAAATCTGTGGGATTAAGCTTTCAGCATGTATACAACAGGGAATTAGGTAAAATAAACTGGAAACTAGTACACAGTGATGTGCTGGAATCCTCATGTTTTGGGTCACCAGAGCCAATTGTTACATATTTAGGAATTTTGCTAGCTGGTTGACAACACATTGGGAAGCTTGAGCTCTGCAGTGATGAAAGTTTTTATATCTTGGAAACTGACAAATACTATAAATCAAGGTTTCTTCTCCTCCCCACCTCCACCGCTTGTGCCCTTCTGTTTATAGTTATCTTTGTCTGAAGATAGATTCTGACACCAGTTTGTTTTTATGAGCCACATGGACCCCATCATGAAAATACAATATTCTTATTTCTTTGTGGAAAAGGCATAACACCAGACAGATGTGTTTTCTGACTAAATTGAAGTGGAGTTATTTACCAATTCTAAAATGAGGTTTAAAGGATGAAGTTCTGACTAAGTCTCTTCTCTTTTTCTTTCCTTTTTGTGACTACATAGAGAAATTATAGGCTAGTTGGGATCAGGTATAGGTCTGTTGTCATAGTGTCTACACTATTTACAGTCTCACTAACAGTATACAAGGACTCCGCTTTCTCTTCCACCTCAACAACTCTTGTTCCCTTGCTACCTTCTCTCTCTGTGTGTGGTAATAGTCATTCTACAGGTGTAGTGTTATTTTATCGTGATTTTGATTTGCATGTCCCTGATAATTACTGATGTTGAGCACCTTTTCATATGCCTGTTGGCCATTTATCTGTCTTCTTTTGAAAATGTCTATCAAAGTCTTTTGCCCATTTTTAATCAGGTCATTTTTAAATTTGTTTACTTTTTTTTTTTTTGCCATCGAGTTGACTTTTTTTTTTTTTTGCTATTATTTTGGATATTTACCCTTTATCAGATACATAGTTTGCTTCCATTTTATAGATTGCCTTTTTTCCTCAGTTGATTATTTTACTGTGCAGAGGCTTTTTAGTTTTATGTAGTCCCCCAAGTTAAAAACAGAACTACTGTGTGATTCAGGAATCCCACTTATGGCATATGTTCAAGATATGAAATCTCAAAGAGATATCTACACTTCCAAGTTCATCACAGCATTATTCACAATACCCTAAATAAGGAATTAATTAAAAAATGCATTAAAGAATTAATGATTAAAGAAAATATGGGATATACATACAATGGAATAATATCCATTGTATTTCTTTAAAAAGAAGATATATCATTGTATATCTTTAAAAAGAAGGAAATTCTACCATTTATGACATGGATAGATCTGGGAGACATTATGCTAAGTGAAATAAGTCAGTCAAAGAAGGACAAATACTCCATGATTCCACTTTAGAAGGAAGCTAAAATAGTAAAACTCATAGAAGCAGAGAGTAGAATGATGATTTCTAGGAGGAGTAGAAATGGAGAATTCTTGTTCAAGGGCTATAAAGTTAGTTATGCAAGATGAATCAGTTCTAGAGATCTGCTGTCCAATGTAGTACCTAGAGTTAAACATATGGTATTGTGCAGTTAAAAATGTGCTAAGAGAATAAGTCTCATGTTAAGACTCATGTTTACTCACCATAAAAAAAGCAACTCCCCCAAACAACAACAACAACAACAATAACAACAACAATAACAACAAAGGGACATAAGGAAACTTTTGGAAATGAGGCATAGTTTTATTACCTTGATGATGGTGATGGTATCATAGGTGTATACACATATCTAAACTCATCAATTTGTCTACATCAGATATGTAGTTTTTACATTAGTGATACCTCAATTAAGCTGTGTGGAAAAAAAGAAATGAAAATCTAATGGCTACATCTTGATTAATTCATTCTTTCCTATCTTCAAATCTTGGTGACTGTTAAAAAAAATGAGAAATTCTGGATCTTTTGGGAAAATAAAGGAGTCCTTTACCTCAAGTAACTGTGAAAAAAATGTAACAAAGTTTCAGCAAAGACAACCTTTTTCTTTTGTAGGCTAATCTCCTAGGAAGGGCTTCGAAGGCTGTACCAGCATCATCATAATAAGTAAGTGTGGAATGATCATTTCCTTTGTATCCTGCGTGATCTCTGGGAATTTTGAAGCCAGATTCATTCTAGATAGAACAGCAATGAAAAAAGAGAAACATTCCTTAGTACTCTGTGGGAGGGGGTTTATGGGATTGTGGCGGGGCTGGAGGGTATATGGATTGCCTACTCTTTTTTTTTTTTTTTAATTTTTTTTATTTTTTTCAGCATAACAGTATTCATTATTTTTGCACCACACCCAGTGCTCCATGCAATCTGTGCCCTCTACAATACCCACCACCTGGTGCCCCCAACCTCCCACCCCCCACCCCTTCAAAATTCTCAGATCGTTTTTCAGAGTCCATAGTCTCTCATGGTTCACCTCCCCTTTGGATTGCCTACTCTTTAGAAGATTCACCTCTACTGGAATCTGATTAGTTGGTGATCGGTGTTAAGCAAAGTTAAATGATGATTTGGATGAACAGGATTAGATTTTTAAGGCTCTTTTTATTTGCCTTTTTGCTTTCTTGCTCTATTCTGAGAAATAATTTGAAGTTAGATTCCATTTCCTATTTTAGTTTTTCTTGTTAATATATTGATTCCCATCTTTGTACGGAGGAAAAAAAAAAAATCCTGATATCTGGCCCCTATCCCAGAACAATGAAATTCAGAGCAATTGAGAATCACCACTGCCCTGGAATGTAAACTTTTAATGGGTTCAAGATAATTTTAAATTTTTTTTAAAGATTTTATTTATTTATTTGACAGAGAGAAATCACAAGTAGGCAGAGAGGCAGGCAGAGAGAGAGGAGGAAGCAGGCTCCCTGCTGAGCAGAAAGCCTGATGTGGGACTCGAACCCAGGACCTGGGATCATGACCTGAGCCGAAGGCAGCGGCTTAACCCACTGAGCCACCCAGGCGCCCCAAGATAATTTTAATTTAATTTTGTTTTATCACTCAAGGAGTTAATTTCCAAGTCGGTTGTTCCCCTGGCTATCACATTTTCATATGGCTCTCTTAACTTTCTTTTTTTGTATATATGAAATATTGTTGATCGGATGACACCTACTGAATAGGTGGCTGTTTTGTCCAGGACATCAGTTCTACAGGCTGTTAATTTGATAAGCAGTTTGTGTGCTTTGTTTTCCTTGATATAAAAAAGAACCTATTGAGACATCAGCACATCTGGGGGAAAACAGGCTTTTAATATTTAGGTTGTTATTATTCACTTCAAATAAAAAGCTATCAAACTTGACATGTATCTTTAAAAAAGTAGAAATGAATCCTTATGGGTAATAATGAATCTGATTTTGAGAAGAAAGCCAACTGGGCAGAGAGCCTTAAGCACTTTTTCTTCATTGTTATTTTATTGTAGGACAGGACCTTTGAGGATATTAAAATATGACTCTTGTCTATTGACCTTATGAGAGATGCAGCTCCTGTTCAACACGGTCGCTTTGTTTTTTGCTTTTGTTCTGCTGGTTTACACAGTGGTTTGTTGATTAATTAAAAAAAATCCTCAAGACATGATGTAAAATGAATACCGTGTTCTGGTGACTGGTATATACCAAACTAGAAGCAAATTCACATGAGAAAAGTGCTCGACAAAAATATTTCATCTAAGATATTTTCCAGCTGAGTTGCCTTCGAATTCTGTTCCCACCACATTCTCTGAATTTCATGGTGGAAAAGCTGAGACTTTTAACTTATGATCTGCAGAGTACTGGGAACTTGGGCACAGAAACCAGGTCATTTCTTTTTTTTTTTTTTTTTTATTGCTGTCTTTCTGCAAGGATTTAATTATTTTTTATATTGTTTATGTAAGGGAAGAACAAATTTAGGAAGAATTTACTTTAAGAACTGTCAGCTATCCCAGTTATATATTCCCATGCATTTTGTTATTATTTTGTAACAGTATATTTTGTTATTATTGACAAATGATATGGATCAAATGATAATGGCCTTTGTAGCCCCAGTTTGGGTTTATATGTGTTGTAAGTATAACAGTCTAAGAAGCATAATATTGTTTGTAAACAGAGATCAATCAACAG
Organism: Lutra lutra; assembly: GCF_902655055.1. Classification (NCBI taxonomy): domain Eukaryota; kingdom Metazoa; phylum Chordata; class Mammalia; order Carnivora; family Mustelidae; genus Lutra; species Lutra lutra. The sequence goes on along the minus strand of NC_062282.1, from coordinate 115,629,293 downwards.
AGATCAATGTGTTTTACTGAGAGCATATTACCTAAATTTGGGCTGTTATCAGTATTGATTATTTCATGCCAAAGGTGTTTTCAAGTCTCTACAGTAAACGTAAAGTTTCTTCCTTAAGTGTTTACTGTCCAAATTACATATTATTCAGCAGGACTATCCAGGCATGAAATAAACATGTTACTGGATTCCTCTGCTTTTATATTCTTTCTTTGTTTCTAATTTATATCATGAATCATTTGGCAAGAACCGTGTTTAATCCTATCAGCACTTATAGAATAGTAAGTGAAGTAGATCCCTATCAGTTTATTGAAGAATTCCAGTAGGAGAGACAAAATGACTTTACTGAAGAGATGGTGTAGGATTTGAAGAAATCCGGGGGATTTTGAAAAATGGCTTAGAAGAGTATTTGTTCATTCGTGAAATATTAATTGACTACCAGTTGTATGAAGGGCACCCTACTAGACCATAAACACATACATCCATGTATATATGTGTATATACACATGTATATGTATGTATTTGTATGCATACATACCCACACATTTTTTTCTTTATTCCTAGGAAACTCAGAGTCTATTGAGGAAATGAGATGGATACAAATAACTACAAGGCAAGAGAAATTGTGAAGAATGTGGCTAAGATTTACACTTACTCCTTGTTCTGCTATTAACTAGTTTGTGATAGTAGGCATACCACAGAGCCTTTCAGGGACTTAGTTTCCATGCCTGTAATATGAGAATACAAACTACTTTGTCTCCAAGATCCTTTCCAGGCTTTAAATAAACATTATTAAAAAGGGCACATTTATGTGATGTACATTTTAATGCACTTGAAAACATAGTCATTCTTTAGTAAGAAATTATCATCAAAAAGCTGATAAAAATTGGATGCATCAGTAAGAGCTAGAGAAGGCTGGCATGTGTATCAGATGTGAGTAATCAGGAGAAGATCACTACCTTGGTTTTCTTCTTTCCTGTTCCTGGAATGATCTTCCCTCAGAACCCCGGCCTCCCTCTTTGGCACTCTCCCTATCCTCCAGGTCTTTGCAGATAGGTCACTTCTTCTGAGAAGCCTTCCCCGACCAACCTACTCACAAAAGTCTCCCTGCCCACATCTCTCTATCACACGCCTTGCTTATTTTTCCTCATAGCTCTTATTACTCCCTATCATTGCATTTTATATTGGTTCATATTGTTAATTAGCTGCCTCTCCCACTAGGATACAAGCTCTATTATGAGAGAAATTTTATTTATGTGGTTCATTGCTGTTTCACCAGCTTCTAGACCAGTGTCTGGCACATTGAAGCCATTATATAAACACTTATTGACAAAGAAAGTAAACTTCCTTAAAAAGACTCCAATTTTTTAACACAATAACCCTTCCTCTCTTTCTACGATATCTATTTACTCTCACAAGTATTACAATACCTAAATAGCTTACTAATTTGTGCTAGCTTTTGTAGATCAGATTTCAGTTTTGCTTCCTTCTTTCCTTCCTTACTTTTGAAATGTGGAAAGGAATTTTCAGTAAAGTAGTCAAGAATGTGGAGCCTTTACTTATTCCTTTCCTAAGTGTCAACTAGAAACCTTATGAGATTGAACTTTCTCATGATCTTAGTGTTATTTACAAGCTTTATCAAAACAGATAGAAGAAATAATTCTTACAGTTGTTTTCCATCTTATTTTTAAGACAACCTTAAATGTTGGTATGAATGTACACAAAGACTAAATATATATAGGTATGTATATTTATTTTTAATATTGAAATGAGCTTTTTGAACTTATAAATGATTTGTGTCTGCTCAGGTCAGAAAAACAGATTGCACTTTTATTTTTGATTCAAAATGAAGTGTCATAACAGTGAAAAGCTGAACTGTAGCTAAATTTGGCTCCCATCATAAATCATTAGAATACTTAGATAGTCACATTGTCATTGGCTACAAAGTCGATGGGGGCAGTTGCATAGGATGAGCTTGCTCTATAAGGAGAATCCTCTTGGAATTCTGTAGGTGAAAAATGGTTTCATTATTTGGGGCAAAAATGGAATGAAATTGATTACATCAAATTTGTTTTCCCTTTAAACAGAGACTCTAAAATTCCAAACAAAATGAAATAAATTAATTGGTTGCTTATTATGAAGTTAAATTATAAATTTATATAACAAAAGCTTAAATTATTTGAATGAGGTAAGAAAAAAGGAGAGATACCATAGGTTTTTCATAAACCTTGTATTCTAGCATAACTGATATTGATTTACAGCTTATATTTTAAGTTTTTAAATTTTTAATTTTTTAAAAGCTTTTTAAATTTATTTTGACAGAGAGAGGGAGAGAGAGCACAACCAGGAGGGACAGAGGGAGAGGGAGAGGGAGAAAGAATATCCCAAGCAGACTCCTTGCTGAGTGAGGAGCCTGACATGGGGCTTGATCCCAGGACCCTGAGATCTTTACTTGAGCTGAAACCAAGAGTTGGACACTTAACCAACTCTGCCACCCAGGCGCCCTTATAGCTTATATTTTTATTATATGCAATCGTATTTGAGTTCTTGCTTTTTATTATCACGAGTATATTAAATATGTTTCTAATTATCATAGATACAGACATAAATTTGGGTATTTGCATTTTGATTTCATGAATTAATATAATTGTGAAAAAATACCTTAAGCAGATTAGAATATCAGTTTTCACCTTGGGATATAGGCTTATTCTAACCTCTGATACCTTATGTATGTGTTGCTGGTCTCTGCTCAAGAAAGAAGCCATGGTCAAAAACACCTTATGTAATTTGCTTCTGTTTGCAGCTTGACCCACTATTGCTTTAATGTGGCCCCTGGCAACGGAAAGCTTTGATGAACTGTGTTTGCTACAACTGTCTGCTATTGACAGTAGAGAAAATGAAGGACTCTACTTCTAAATAATATGGGCCCCTTGATATTCACAAGCACAGAAAAGTCAATCAAAATATCATACTTGTTCACCATTAGTATTAAGACTGTATTTCATCCTTTCCAAAGCAGAGCAAAATGGGTATGAAAATGGGTATGAATTTAAGTACTTGGGTTTATACAACCGCAGCAGTCATGTTTGTGCCAGGCAGTGATTGCATTTGTAGTTCTGTTCATTTTAAAACTGACTCAAGACTGAATTATGAATGGGGCACTGGCCTGTAATTTACAAATGGAAAATTTTGGATCAGTGCCTCCCGGTTTTAGCAAAGTCAGATTTTATCAGTTTTGAACTATTGGCAAGTGCAGTATAGCATGAATATTAAATAAATCATTCATTTTACTAGTTAACAACATTGAGAGTTTGTACTTGATGTGACTGAGGCTGATGATCCCGATGACTCTTCCTTCCTCCTTTCTCCTGGCCATGGCTGATGTCTACGGTAGAGGCAGTGGTAGGATGGCAATAGTTAAGTGGGTAGAATCCTCTCATCTGACTCTTAGTAAGCCTTGGGGAAGGTGTCTGTCTCAACTCATTGGTAAATCTCTTTAACATTTGGAGGTATTAAACGTCTCTTTTTATTTTTTTTTTATTTTTTAGGAGTACAAAAAGGTTTGTTATCATATCATGAGACTTCCTGGGGAGAGAAGGGCAGGCCTCTCTAGATTATCCAGAAATGGCTTGAAAGAGCAGGGAAAGGAGCCTGATTTGGAATTTTTATGGTGGTTGGGGCATAGGAAGTGATGAGAGCTCCTGTGCATGAATAGGGGTTTGCGTATTTCAAACATCCCACTGTTGTCAAAGAAGAGAGCACCTGGGTTTTCTTTTCTTATTTATTTACTTATTTGCATTTTATTATTTTTGTTTTTTAGCTTTCAGCCCTATTTGTTAATTTTGGAATTATTTGTTTAAAATATTAATAAGGCCTCACTTTATGTTCAAAACTTGAAGCAACTCTTCTTGATTTAAAAAATTCTAATAATTCCACAATTCAAACCTGGTGCCTCAAGTAGACCAAGTATCGAAACAGTATTTTCTTTGTTTCTGCCTGAAGTTGATACTTAAGCTATAAACAGTAATACTCCCATCCTTTGTAACGTGTGAATTTTGTGAGTACTGCATTGGGCAAAGTTTTCATTAGTTCTATAACCAATGTGTATTTCTCAAACGTCATAAACATCAGGGTACAACAATACAATGTTGTTTTTAGAAACAAGTTCCCTGAAATATTTTATATAACCAGATGCTAATGAAATATGCGTTTCAAATGGAGTCATTCCCAGGTTGTATGATCCTAAGACTTCTCTGGGTCTAGCTTCAAAATCAGTACTGTTACTGGTATGAATGGCAATTATTATTCACATACTTATTCAGACATTAATTTAGAAGAGAGTTTATTAGTAATACCTGCTTACATGTAGTCTTTGTGTCATTTTATGACTCTGAATAAAAAAAGAGAGGTAATTTCAAATTTCAAAGAAAATTTGATGTACTTCAATGAAATTTATAAGGGAAAAATTATATGGCTATTATTTCTTACCCATGGGCAGGCTATTTAATGAAAGTGATAAAATGCTGGTGTGTGAAGAGGCAAGGAAGCTAGTTTAAGAAGGAGAAAGGTGAATCAGTGAGGCATTGGCCAGTGATAGAACAGGGTGGGAGACGGAACAGTCAAGAGCTGTAATCTGGCTGTCGAGTGGCATGTGGGAAGGGAACAGAAGTCAGGTAAATCATGAGTGCTGTGAGGGAATATACAGAGGGGTATATATGTTGTAAAGAGGTGGAGAACATGAGAATGTCTTTTCTGATAAGAGAAGTTCCAGTCTGTGATAGATCTAATGCATCGCCATTATGTGTGTATATCATCACAGCATAGACATACATGTATATGACTATAGCATGTGCATACAGACATGCACATATGTATGTATTTACATATTTGAATGTTCCTGTATTTTATATGCTTAATCATACTATGATTACATTAAAAGAATGGAATAGCGAAAATATACAATTTAAAAAACAGTGGGTAGGTTGTATTATCTTGCTTTGTCAGTGTGACAGTGTGGCTTCTTAAACTCTGTATACAAGAGACAGGGGCCTTGCAGTCTCACTTGTTACCTATAAACTAGGCCCTCACCCATTCCTGTCTGCCAAGCCATTTTCCTTCCCCCATCCTAACTCTCTGTGATGCTGCAGTGGAGATAATCTGGTGGTCAGCAAAATATCACCAGCCACTGCATCATAGTTTCCCCTCTGTTATCAAAAAAACTGTTCTGGTTACAACTTTGGTTTTCCTCCCCTCCACCCCCTGGCTCCCAACTCCCAACTGTTTGGAACCTCAGAGATTCCTAGAGACTTTTGTTCTTTTATACCTCCCTAAGAATGGAAAATGTCACTTCTGACTTTGGTACCACTTGAACCCATGAGTCGTACTCAGAGTCATGTGGGCCCTCTGGAGGGCAGTGGTGGGGGTGGCTGTTGGGAGGGACTAGAGTTTCATTTGCCTAGTACTTGGCTGTAGGGCCAATCTAAAGGAAGGTTTGCAGAGTTCAATCGGTGTCCTAGGGACTCTGCCCGCTGGGCCTGATCTGGGTTGGCAACAGTGTTTCAGAGTGCTCACACTAATTTTTATCACCAAGTTGGGGCACTCTGTTTCCAAGGAGGTCTGGCCTGATTCAAGCAGTCTGGCTAGTTACTCAGGAAGGAAGATGGATGAGAGCGACACTGCAGTCAGGATCCTAATCCAACAGGACTGAAGTGGCCCCAGGAAACCAAACCTGGTCATCAGAAAGAGAGGGAAAAATGGTCAGTACTGGGGGACTTTAGTTTAAGGGGAGCACAGGTGTTTGGGACTTCTCCCGGGAGCCCTTCACACCAAATTTAGGTCAGAAAAACTAGTGTTTTTAATACCTCCTGGCTGAGAAAGTCACACCCAAAACACTGTCAAGCTTAGCTGCAACAGTCATACGGTCATATGACCTGTAGCAGGTGGGGTGTGTGTGGGGGGGTGATGAAGGTCATCAGTACATCTCTGGGAAAGGCTAGGGAAGGCTGGAACCAACTGTGCTCTTTGTTTCTGTTCTCATTCTGACCAGAGACATCTTTAGAGAATATAGTCCAATTGTGTGTGTGTGTGTGTGTGTGTGTGTGCGCACGCGCGTGTTCTTCTTCTTTTCATCTAACTGAAAAGCTAAGTTTTTAAGGTTTGGATGTGGGTTTTCTAACAACATGTACAGTGTTTCTAAGAAGGAGTTTGGTTATATAGGGAAGGTCTATGGCACAGAAGCTAGCAAAGATAAGAGATTTCACTTAAGATTAGGACTAGTATCTTTAAACAAAAAGTGGGAGTGGATTCAGTGGCATCCTCTGATGGTTTCTTTATTCTTTTTAAAGGATGGTTTATTCTTGCCGGAGAAATCTTAAAAAAACGTTCTAGGGGTTTAGATCTGTATTTTATTTATAGTTAATATCTACAGTTTTACTCTGAGATACTCTGGTTTAGAGCTTGGAAGGAGGAGGATTTGCGATAAAAAATGTACAGAAGTGAAAGACTATAAAGAACACTCATGACAAAGGCACAAGCATTTGCATTTCATGTTTGTAAATGACTCATAAAGTAATGAAATCCTTTATGGTATTTCCCCACATGAAACTGAAGTCAAAAGCTTTTAATCAGGTCTTCCTCAAATGTATCCTCCAATAATTTTGTAAGGAATTTTTGATTTTCCCTAAAAGAGAGATGGGAGTATCTATTTGGATTAACTGTAATGGGAGGGAAAAATTAGTTAATTCTCTCTATAGTGGGTGAAAATTGGAGGTTGCTGTAAGGACAAATGCACAGGAATGACATGCCAGGACTGCTTGCACAGAAGCTCATGTGCTTGGGTTCCGTGTTTGGCCTCAGGCCAAAGGCTGCAACTAACAGGAAAGTGTCAGCATCTCAATATAATTGCATGTCCTGGAGCCTATTATTGCACTAATAAAAATGCTTTTCAATAAATCTGAGAAAGGAAGTGGGGAAAAAAAACACCAGAAAGAAAGGAATTGCCTGAAATATTTTATTATATTTAATAAAATTCTCATTAATGGAAAGAGTAGCTTTCTGCTAAATAAATGTACTTTAATTTTATTTTCTGATTAATTTGATTTGGGGGAAAATGCAAGTACTTTTTTTTTTTTTTCCCCAGCGTACTTTCTTAAGAGAAGAGTAAAAGGCAAGTAGGCATCCCTGTAGGCGAGTATTTTCTCAAGGAGAGGAAAGAGGAAGGGGGACCAGGACACCAGAAGCCTAGAGTTTAGCTAGTAATTATGTCACTGATGTACTGAGTGACCTTGGGCAAATAATTTAACCTCTCCATCCCCATACATAAAATGTAAATGTTTCAAGCTTACAAAAGTCTTTGAAATAGTAAGGATATCAAAGGTACTTGACATGTGTGCTATTACTTATAATGGGTGCAATAGAGAGTGTATATGATCACTAATAATGATCTTAATTACACAGGGTACTCACCTGCGTGTTCTTATAGGCACTAGCCCTAGTAATGTTAGTATAGGAAGGTAACCTATAAAGATTTTTCTATTCTGTTTCCTATAAAACAAAGAAGCACAAATAAGAGGAACAATGATAACCAAATTGTGTAGCTCATTTGCCATGGCTGATGTTCACAGGAATAAAGGGAAGGAAAAGGAAAAGAAATTCTTTTGCATCGAGTTTCTACCAAGAGCCAGATGTTTACATATGTTACCTTTTCTCTTTGTGTTTAGCAAAATTTCTGGCACATAGTAGGTATTTGACGAGTATTTGTTGGGTGAATAAATGCTTCTTGTTTCTCTTTTAGTTTTCAAAATGACCTTACAAGGCAAACCTTGTCTCCCTGTTATAGAAGAGAGTGAGATTCAAACTAAAAATTTGATCAAGAGTGCATGGCAACAAATGGTAGAGGCAGAATTTGACCACTGACTTGTCTGACTCCCAGAGGAATGTTCTTAGCAACAAGACTTTGGTGGTATTTTGATTAATAGAGGTCAACAGTCCGAAGTTTGACAGTTATTATGATGGCTTTATTGAGTGCAAAAGAAGTTGATGTGATGAGATCACCTACTCATTTTGGACTTAACGGGATTTGGTTAGTGCTTTCCATGTGAGAACTATATCTGAATGGAAGTGTGAGGGAAAGGGAGGTGCTGACTGCCTCTGCCTGGCAGAGAAGCTGGCATGGCTTGTGTGGGATCTTGTGGTCAAAGCTGAGCTGCAAGAACACTTCTCACACACAGTCATGGGTATGAGGAGCTATGAGTGGAAGATGTAAGTCATGAGAGTGAGGAGGGCTCAGGTACTATTTTGAGCTGGGAAACAGGGAGGATCAAAGGAAAGAACAGCAGGTGAGTGGGTCCTAGCGTGAAACTGCTGCTCATGCTTGAGCTCTCCTGTTCCAACTACTTTGGTAAACGGCTAGGGGGAAAGACATGTTTTGACCATCGTTGGTCAAAAGCTGTCTTTGCCTTGTGTGCTAGTTGTGACTTACTGCCTCTCTGTTCCCAATCTACCCTTCTTTGCCCTGGCTTTGTGCTACTGGAGCTAGAACCTGTAGACATTTTTTGTTAGCCAGCTGGCACAGTGTTAACTTTGCTGGTAGAAAGAAATAGAAGGACACTGCAGGAGGAAAGGGTTTCTCTTCATCTTTTCAGTGTATTTGTTTGTCTTTGCTCCCAGTAGTGAACACTCTTCTATTAGTTTTACTGATGCCCAGGGGTTGTTTCTCAGAGATTGTCACCAATACTCCCAAGGGTAGTTTTCTGGCTAGTTTCGCCAGCAGCAGTGATGGCTTCCTGAAGGATCTCACCAGAGCCTTGGAGGGGGGCAGCTTCCCAGAGAGCCTTCCTGGCGTTCCAGGGGATGGTTTTCTCTTTGGCAGCCCAGCAGGCAGTTTGCTGCAGGCCAGCCCTGACCAGTGGTGGTCAAGCTAACTCCTCAGCTTTCCAAGGGCCACAGCCACACCTTCCCTAATGAGGTTCAACTCTCAGCCTTGGGGAGAGCTCTCTGCCAGATTCATTCTTTCTCTGAATACTTCATCTTCGCCCTAGAAGTAGGGGCTGCTTCCTTTATCTGCTCTTCTCATGTTCTTCACTATTCTTTTACTTCTCTGTAGTTACTCCTCTGGTATAAGTTAATATTTTTTTATATTACATTTTCCCTGTTTAAATTTCTGGTTTGGTTTCTGATTCCCTGCTGGTCCCTTATCAGTACGCCAACTTACCCTCAAAAGCAGAGCTTGAGACAGAAACCTATGTGAGAATGTAGTCTTAAGGTGCTGGGGACGAGGACAACGGAGTGAAACAGGAAGAAGGAAGAGGCAATACAACAATGCATTATCAAGTTGTTCATGCCAATGGACAACCAGTTTTTCAATCCCATGGAACTTTCTGAGAAACCATGTGAACTATATCTCAGAACTGATGGTGGAAAGAATGGAGAAAGTATTTTTCCTTTGGCTCCCCTGTCCCGTTGTTCAGAGTGAAGACCTGCCAGACTGTATCAATTTGAAAGTGGTTGAAGCCTGAAGAGAGCTGGTTGCCTCAGCAGTAGGTAAAGCCAACAGAATGTGTAAACTGATACATAAGGGATGTTTGGTATGATTACCAAAATAAGAAATGAATATATAAAAATATTTTCTCAAATATTTTATAAAAATTTGGCTAAATTTTCAGGGTGAGAAGATTAGGTTAGTAACTGAAAAATGTATGAACTGCAACTTGGTTCCTTCATTTAGGATGTCTAGATCCAGTTAGGGCAAGAGTAGGTAGAAGCTCAGCCCTGCATAGAATATGCACTGAGCAGGGCAATGTGCAGTTGGTGTTAAATTATGGTACTATAGGAATTTACTAGGAGACATTGCATCTTATTGGAGCAAGAGGCCAACCTGTCCAAGAAATGACATTATCTCTGCCAAAGCTAAGAGGTCATAGATAACTATGGCAAGGAAGAGGAGACCTTGTCAGAAATTCAGGAAATAACAAGAGAGAGGTCAACTTGCTAATAGTTAAGGCAGCAACTAAAAGCAAAGGCTAGAAACCAAGTGTCTTAGGATTTTGTTATTTCTAGGACTGTGGATGTGATTAGAGAGAGAAAACTGTGAATCCAGGAAACTTCTGATGCCAAAAGGAGAAAGTCTTGGAGGAATAGTGATACCCTCCATTCTGCTGCCCTCTTCGATAGACATCTCCTGATCTTCTTCCATCCACTTTCCTTCTTGACTCAGTGGGAGATGGGAGAAGTCTGTGTCTTCCTTCCTCTTCCACCAGGCCACTTCCTGACCTCAGGCTGGAACTCTCTCCCATCCTCATTATCTGAGGCCCATAGTATTTGTTTCTGGCTGGTTTCCACTTACCGTTTCCATTTTCTAATCTGTGAGCAAAAAATTACAGAGCTTGACATTTATTTTGCAAATATTTATACTTTTTGACTTGGAAATCCTCAAACATATTGTTGAACTTTAATTTAATTTTAATTGTTTAACTTTAATTTCAGAAAATTTTTTTTAAAGATTTAGCATTTTTTAATTCAGGAAGCTAGCAGAAAGGATATACAGTTTTCTGCAAAATGATTGATTCTCCAAGTAATATAAAGGTTAGGGGTGGAAGGAAATCAGGAACAAATTTTGATGGTGGCCGTGAGAACCAACATTGACTGAGAAGTCAGGCTTTGTGTAAAAGCTTTCATTTTTCTGGTTAGAAATGCGACCAGAAAGACATTATCTTAGATTTGTAGCTGAAGAAACTGACTGTGGAGGGGCATGACTAATGTGCTGTAAGTCAGATAGACCAGCCTTTCCTGGACTTCTATGTCCACAGTCATTTCTTCCTTTTCTGAAATCCTCTTGCACATTTTATAGATAGTGTGATTTGGGCCCTTCTAGTATCCAGACCTACACTGTCAAAATATTTTTAAGCTCAGCCTCTTCAGTTAGATTAGAGACAAGGAATATTTCCTTAATATTACTAGTGCCTAGTGATGCTAAAAGGATAAGGAGCTCTATGTGGTTCAGGGAGAAGACATTAGAGTTGGTGGATTGATGCCAATTCTGTCACTTACCAGCTGGTGACCATAGGAAAGTCACTTAAACTTCCTGTGTCTCAGATTCATTATTTTATGAAATGGGCATAATACAACTTATCTGCCGGGATTTTTAGGATGATTAAACTGGGTTCTGTAGCTAAGCAGTTCCCAAAGTGTGTTCTTTGGAATACTGATTGCAAAAGGTACTCCTCTGGGGGAAAACTCCTTGCTTAAATTAATTTGTGAAATGTAGTGTACCTCTTAAACTTTTAGAGTCACTATGCAAACTAACATATTCAGGAATCTGGAAAGTTCAGCACCGAAAAAAGGCTGTTTACCTTTTTTAAGTGTTACATTTTCATTTGAGTGTTTCTCATAGATGTCTGACCAACCATTCTTTCAGTTAACATATATAGGTGGAAGGTGTGCTGAGAAACATAAATAACATTTGGAGCTTGTGTTATGGTATTCAGATTTTAGGATTTGATTCTTAGATTGAAGGATTATAGGATCTGAAGGCAGTTTATCCAAAAATGTTATTAAGTTAAAAAAAAAAAAAGGAAAGTGTAGAAGATCAGAAGATGTTCCCATTTGGGTTTAAAAAAAGATATGTATTGCTATATTGTATTAAAATTTTGGGAAAGATGCAATAGACTATTAGTACTAGTTTCCTCTGTGATGGTGTCTGTGGTACAAGGGAGTCACATATATAGATATATTTACTTTTTTGTACTACTTCCACTTTTTACTATAAGCAAGAATTACTTGCCTAAAAAAATGGAGGACAAACCAAGAATGCACCTTCTTTTTTAATGAGTTTTAATAGATTAACACTTTAAGAAAGCTTTCATTGCATTATTTCTGAATCATTAATCATTATTTTTTAATCGTTACTTTTGTAAGAAGGAATTTTATGATCAGCGGGCCAGTTTCTACATTTGTTATATGAGCTTACCAGTATGGTTATATAAGTGTATAACAGTTTTTTTTGCCTTGTTATGTGCAAGCTTCAGCAAAGATGCTGTTCTCCCAGCTAGGAATCCTATTTCTAGGTTTCTTACAGCATGGAAACCAATGCTAGAGATTTTTAGTAATATCAATCTGTAGATTTATGTTTCCAGTTGATTCTTTAATCCAGAATCAACTTACTAAATGGTGTTATCATTGAGAGCGCCAAATAATTTGTGAAGAATTTAGTAGTTGTATAAGACTTTGTATTTGTTGGCTTACGAAGTTGGAACTACATTTAGGCTAATAAACTCATTCAGAAAGGTCATACTGTTTGACATCTTACAGGTTCAAATCCAAAAAGTACAAAGTGTTATAAAGTACATTCTAGACATCAATTTCTTACAAGGCAGATGAGGTGGATTTGAATATGCAGTGATCGATAATATAAACAGGAAAGGAAGAAAAAACTTCTTTTCCTATTCACAACATAAGGAAGGTAATTTGCAGTGTATTTCCAGTATATGAGGTACTTAAAGCACATTTGGCAACACTTAGCAGTAAGTGGCAAATCATCGTTATGTCTCTCAGTACCCTACACACCCTCATCCATCCGGTGTTGGGGCATTAGAACAGTTCTGTGGCTACAACTGGTCTGTAGGTCTTGCCAGTCTTTCGATTTTTGAATTTTGCCTTAAATCAACTGGTCTGTTTTGTTTTGTTTTTTTAAACTTGTTCTTTAGGCATAGATGGGAGCTACTGGTTTTATCCCTAGTAGGAGATAAAAGAAACAGAGATGGCCTCTTGTTTTACCACTATCTGTCCATTCTTCCTCCTCCCAAAGCCCTGGGCTGCTCTCCATTACTGATTTCGCAGTGGGCTCCACCCGCCGCTCTCTAGCTAGAAAATTCACCATTTCCTTGTGGACTGGAATTTCCTGTTTGATAGCCATCTAAAAATAAAGTCAGAGGGAAAGAAAGGAGAGGAAGTTAAGAAAGGTCAAAAGGAATGCTGCGAGGGAAATTTCTTGTTTTCAGAAGTGGCAGATTAGCATTTAAACCAATGAAGGAGAAAGCAGAATAGCAATTTCTTCAGGTACCTTTTCAGTCTTCTTTCTTCTTCCTTTCCCAATGCCCATAATTTGAGAATCAATAAGCAACAAAGTATGTTTTGTACCAACCCCAAACCATCACTACCCAAGGGCAATGTGTTAAAAGCGTGAATAAGGATATCAGTGATCAGCTAGGGAAAGTTTGTAGTGTTGGGTACAATCTGCTTTTTATTCCCCACAGTTGTGAACATCTGTTGAACAATTACATGTCTCTACCAACATTAGGATGAATCTTGATTGGTATTTTAACATTTTAGAAAATTATAAAGCAGAGATGTGATAAAGATAACCTTTGTTGATTTGTTTTGCCATGTGTTAGGCACAATCTGGAATACTTTACGTATAACAACTCATTTAATCATGGCAACCCAATGAGGTAGGTGCTATGAATATTATTTCCAACTTAGATAAGGAAAACGAGGCACAGACAGGATAAATATATTCCCCGCAGTCTCATAGCTAGTGAATAATCAGGATTGGGTCTCAGGCACTCTAGTTCTACATCTAGTCCCCTTAACCACTATAGAGTACAACACAATCTCCTGATAGATATAGAGCATTATAGATGTGAGGAAATATGATTTTAAATAACATAGTATCACTTGATGGTTTTATGTATTGTATCACAGAACCTTAGAAAATGGAGAATTTAGCACGACAGTGGTAGGTGAGAACAAATACTAATTGAGTTTGCGAAGCACCGGGCCATTTGCATGCATGAAGAGGTGGAGACAGTATCTGGACGCTTCAGTTGGCTTGGGGGTCAGGAAACTTTTACTGTACAGGGCTAGAGAGTAAATATTTTAGGTTTTATGAGCCCTACATGCCAGTTTCTTTCTCTTCCTTCTCCTCACTGTCTTCTTCCTCCTCTTCTTTTTCTTCTTCCTCCTTCTCTTTCCTCTTCCTCCTCTTCTTCTTCCCCCTTCCTATGCCTTTTTATTTTTTATTTATTTTTTATCTTTCTCAGCATTTATTAGGTATTTATAATTCATTTCTTTAAAATTTTTATTTTATTTAAGTTCAATTTAATTAACATGTAGGGTATTATTAATTTCAGAGATCCTTCCTACACCTTTTTAAAATGCAAAAATCATTCTGAGTTTGGAGCAATACGAACCAGGTTTGGCTCTAGGTCATGGTTTCCCACCCATGGGAAATGGGTGGTGAATTTCCACCCTGGGAAATGAAGGTGAATTTGCTTAATTATGTGTTGAAAGGGTAGTTCATCAGAGGTCTGGTTCCACTCCACTCACACTCACTGAGACCCTCTTTGTGTTGGATCAGTCCTCTGGCTTTTTCCTTCATCATTGCAAGCTGGTAGGTAGCAAGATGGTAGTACGGAGCAGTTGCCTTTCCATGCTTCCTTATTCGTGTTCAAGGGATGGTGTCGTAGGGTAGATAAAGCCTCTGCTGATGAATTCAAAACAGAGATCCTGAGCATCACTCTAATTGGACAGTCTTGCATTATCCACAGTCTAGACTGGTTTTTGAAACCAGGAATTTATGGCATTTATTGGCTTAGACATGAGTTGCATGAACTCTCAAGGAATGTGTGGCAAGAGAGATGGAGTTACCTGTAAGTCCAAACTCATTAGTCTGGAGTGGGTCTTGAGATTTTGCATTTTGAATGAGCTCCCAGGTGATACTGACAGTTTCTGGTCCATGGTCCACACTTTGAGTAGCAAGATTTATCTAAATCTAACCAATATAACTATTAAATAATGAGAGACTGGTGGGATAAATGTGGAGATAATCACAATGCCTAGAATTGTTTACAAGTATATTTTTGGTAACTGTTGAAAGTAATGCATGTACAATATATGGACTAGAATCAGCACATGAATAATAGTTATTGCCAAAGTTTTATAGTAAGAGAAGATTTTTTTCATAATAGAGAGAGAAAAATTCAGAACCACCAGGCCATTTCTGGAGGGAGGCATGAGAAGGTAGAGATAGATGGGTGAGAGAAGCCAGGAAGAGAGAGAGAAATATATGAGCAATGTTATATGATCATGATTTTACTTTAAAACCTTGTGAAAACTGAAAGAAGGAGACTGATTTTTCTGTGGAATGAGGCAGAGGTAAAATTTAAGGAAGCCAAAGCCTCAGAATCAAAGGACACTGATGTGTATAATTGCCTCATGGATTATCAGAAGTCTTGGAGGTGCCAGCTTGAAGGACTGGGGATTCTCACGGCCCAGTGAAAGCCACCCAGTTTTTAACATCCCAATTATATGCAGTATTTCATTAATCACTCCAGCAACTTTGTGAATTGGGTATTATTATTCTTGGTTTTAAAATGAGGAAACTGAAGCTCTAAGATACTAAAGAACCTGCCCAGTGTTTCACATAAAGTAGAACAGGAATTTGTGTCCAAACTGGACTAACTGTAAGATCCATGATTGTTTGATTACGCTAGTCATTTTCAAAAAAAGAAAGAAAGAAAAAGAATAAGGAAAAGAACAAACCCTCCCCCATAAAGCCTCTTAAAAATGAAATGCAAGGGGCACCTTGGTGGCTTAGTGGGTTAAGCCTCTGCCTTCAGCTCAGGTCATGATCTCAGGGTCTTGGGATCGAGCCCCACATTGGGCTCTCTGCTCAGCAGGGAGCCTGCTTCCCCCTCTCTCTCTGCCTACTGCTCTGCCTACGTGTGATTTCTCTCTCTGTCAAATAAATAAATAAAATCTTAAAAAAAAAAATAAAGGAAATGTAAGTGGGTCCAGTGGTGGCTTAAGAATTCTTATATGGAAGGATTTGAGGGTATGTTATGGCTGTGTGTATGTAAGCTATGCTTACACAGGCTAGGATGCTATTTTTACTTAGGTAGTATGTTTATTGGAGATGGTTCCTTGGGAGTCAGTTAAATACCCTACAACCCATTTTTCAAGGTGTCCCATGTGGGACCTGAGTACATGATAGAGACAAAATTGAGCTTCTTGCTTACGGTCTCTCAAGCATCTCTAAGGAACCTTAAAGTGAAAACCACTGAGGTATGTACTTCCTATTACTCCTAATTCTGTAAGTGGAACTGAAACCCAGAGATCTAAAGTAAATTGTCCAGGGTAACATAGGAAGTTAGCTGCTGAATGACTCTGAGGATTATTAAACCCAGGTGCTTAGAGATCGATTTCTTCAAATTGTATTTAAAGTACAATAAAAATTAAGATGATCGCCTAAAGTGTTAGAGTATTTTGAGGCTTGTGGAAAGTAGACTATTTTAGAATTAAGATTTGCTTTCTCTATAGAAGCAGTATCAGGTGAGGCATAATAAGATATACTTTCAGAATTTCTCTTAGTGTAGTATAATAGAATCTTATTATTTATTTTTGTTTTATAATATTTTTGTTTGTTATATTATAATTTTGGAGGTTCAGTTAATGTTTTACCAGAACAATGTTTCTTTTCTTTTAAATACTCGATTTTGTGTAAGTAGCCATATTCTTAGTTGCTACTACCACATACAGAGGGCAAATTTTTGCCAGCAGGATGTGTATCTGAAATTAAATTAAAATCAATGACAGGTTAAAAGGAATTCACTTTACATAAGAATGTTTTTTTTTCTTTTAAAGCATTACTTAAATTAAGTGACACATGTGTCTATGTTATTTTGATTTTATAACTGTCAATTATATTGCTGTTAATTGCCAGTAGGGCCTTGTTATAAAAGTGTCTTTTAAAAAATATTGAAGAATAAATTCATCTGAATTCAGTATTGACTCTGCCTTCTATTAGGCTTTTGGCCAAAATGTGACTCAGTAGGGTGAATACAGTAGCTGAAGCAATATAATAGCTCACCCTTGGAAATCCTTTGGAGTAAAATGGTAACCACAAGGGCAAAGGGGCATGCCTTGACAACAGTGCCTTTCATTGGTGCAGACGGTCAACTAAAGGACAACACACAATGTTTCAGGCTCGATCTATCATTCTAATGGCTCAGCTATTTGGCAGGAAGCATCATATACATAAAAACTCATGAGACTAAAATAAAAAAATATTCATGTTACCCTAAATCTTAGTTTCCTGGGTAGGAAAATAAAAAAAGACTAAAGACTGATTACAAGGAGAGGGAGAGAGAGAAGAAGAGTGGAGGGGAGGAGTGGAGGCTGGAGGCTGTTACAGTTGGTTTGGACTTCTGTAAGGTTATCCTTGAGTATTGTTGCTCCTCATTTCTTCCCTACACTCATCACCAGAATAAGCACAGTTCCTTTGCTTTAAGTGAAAAATCACGTAAGTTCTCCTTTTATATTCGCTTTGAAAAACATCCTTTTTTTTTCATTCTTGAATAGGGATTCTTATTTTTTTTAATTGGGAAAAAGCTACTAATTCACTTTTTTCAGGTATATTAGCAGCTATAAAAAAGTGAGAGGACCACCTTGTCAGTAATAAGGTATTTATGTATAAAGCATAAACATTTTTTTACTTGGAAGTTTTCAGGTCCCAAACATTCATATGTACATTTGTGTAACTCCCTAGTGAGGAAGATAAAATAGTAAGTTGTCCAGATATGCTATGGATAGACAATTTAGAGATTATTCATATTTTTAAATCTCTCGATTTATAGTTTCAGGTCTTCCTACTTTCAGTTGAATCAAATATGGTTCATCGGTTTGCACAATGTGAAATAAAGAGCCATCACTTTAAAATACTTTTTCATAGGTCGAAGCCTGGTTGTGTTTTATCTCTACAGTTCCAAATGCATATAGCCTTTCTTTTCATTTCATTTTATGCTGAAGGGAATCAGAATATGCCATCTCAAAATATGCCACTTTGAGCTGAAAACAATTAAGAAACAGCCAACACAAAAGGAACTCTCTTCCCTTCCTCTTTCTATCTAAAAGCGGGCATACATTTCCCTTTGTGAAGGTATGTTTCCCTCCCTTCTCTTGTACCAGGAAGAGAACTACCCTTATCATAGGAGGCAGAAAGTTAGCACTGAGATGAGTCTTTATAAACAAACCTTACTCATACAACTTTTATCTTCTATTATTTTTCCCTCATATGTTTACCTTCCCACAATTTACCCTCCCTAGAAGCCCAAATCCTTTCTCTTTGTCTTTCCATTTACCCACAATTTATTACCCTTTGTTAATATGGTATATAAGCGCCCAATTTTAACCACTCCTTTGAACTACTCATCACTGTGTTCACCTATGTGTATGCTCATGATATATGTAAATAAACTCTTTTTTCTCTTGTTACTCTGTCTTTTCTCACTTTAATTCACAGACCCTGGCACTAAAGCTAAGAGGGTAGAGGAAAAGTTTTTTTCCTTTCCTACAATGCCTATCTGGAAAACTCAGATTTCCATTCCACAAGAAATTTTATTACTTATACTGGATAATTCGATATGATCATCCTGGCCAGTGTAAACTCAAGTTGTGATACATTGGTGGCTAATTATACAGTTTTTAATTAAAAACTAAAGTAAAAGCTTAGTTAAAGACCATATATAGGGAAATAATATTTTTTGCTATGTTAAACCATTTGCATACTCCCCACTTCACTGTCCCAACTAGAAACCTGCCATCTTGACTACCCTTTTGAATAAGATAAATGAGAGCATTTACTGAAGAGATAGTCGGAATCTAACATGAAGAATGCTGTGTAGATTAGTAGATTGAAGATCTGGATTCTGGTTGATTCCTTTGGACAGATCCGGGGAACTGATGGATCCAGGGTAGTGTGTGGATCTGGAAGTCAGGGACAGGATTTGTATCCAAAAGTAGGGAGGTGGTGGTAGTAGCTGAAGTGTGAAGGAGAGAAGCAGTCCACAAGCAGGGTACTATTTAGGAAAGAGAGATAGGAAGGGGAAGAGGGAATAGAAAAAGAAATCAGGAGTTCTGAGAGTGCAGAATAGTTGAGCGGATGGGTGGGAGGAAGACTTGGACAATGCCAGAGAGAAAAAGTAGCTCTGTGGCTTGGACAACTGTGTTAAGTTAATATAACGGGTTATAGGCAGGGACATACGCCGGTCCTGGTCTTACATCTGGTGTGATTTTGGCCACATTACCCTTTTCATGGCCATTTATCATTTCAGTTCAGGCTTCGTCTCTTTAAGAAAACAGATTACTAAACCTCTTTATAATTTTATTCAGCAATTCAAGTTGATTTTTGATAGAAGAAGTTCTCCTTTTTCTTTTTAAATTCAACTTGAATCACTAAGATATACTAGAAAGATAAAGGAAACTCTAAGCAGACAGAAATCTAGCAGGCAAATACCAGGTCTAATGTTTTTTAAAGGAAATTTCATATCATTTTTTATTGCTCAGGGCAATTTTTCCCAAAGTGTGTCCAGAGGAATACCTGTATGTAATGAAAAGTACTTATATAGAGTTCTTTAGTCAGGACTACTCAGAACCATTATTATGCTAAGTAAGATCATGCTTGGTATTGAAGCAATTTATTTCTGGAGGTCCTTCCCATCTTGAAGTTTAATAGAGCCATTAGAATCATGTAAATTCAATCTGGGATCAAGAGAAGATAAGAAATTATTTTCCAAATAATTTTTGTTCCCCCTTTTCCAATTTATTATTTCAGCAGGAAGCATCACAAGGATAATTCCAAACATTCAGTGGTAAATCACCTCGGCTTCTACTGAGGTCATAGTGATCTCAGATCACTACGTGGAGAGATTATTACATTCTGATTGGACATCTGTAGAACTCCAAAGGCTGTTGTAGCCAAAAAGCTCTTGGGAATTCTGACTCCTAGGGTTCCCAAGGTCCCACCACCTTGGGCCAACATTTTTTCTTTCATTTTAGTTCAGTCACTGGAGCTATTGGAAATTAGCACCTTACTGCAGTTGCAGATTTCCTTTTCTATTCTACTTCAGAAAGGCTCTTTGATTTTCATCCTGATGGGTTTCATCCTGACGGTTTTCTAACCAAGTGAGAGGCTGATACTAAAGCAGGAATGAAAAAGGAATCACTGTCTGTTCAAACTTGCATTGCTAGTTGACTGATAAATTGTCCTCTACTTGGGGATTTCCTCCAGACAGGCCAAGCCACTGTGAATTCCAAATACATTTTGCTCTGTGAAGTAACACTGTTAATAAGAACCTCATGAAAGGTTTGGTTTTTCTTCTTTGCCCCCTGAGAATAACAAAGTAACATTGACTGAATAAACTGGACATTTTTGTATTTAAAATATGATAAAATAAATTGTTTTATGCCCAATTTAGTGGAGGTCTAAATGTTGTTTTTTGGTAAAAATTTAATCTACAAATTATAAATATGTGTTTATTGACATGTCTAAGAAAATATAATCACATATTTCTTTTAAAAATTACATTTATGAGTGGAAAAAAGGAGAACCTTCCACTTTCCCTTATTCCTTTAAGAAGTAAAGAATACCTTTAAAACCCTCTAACAGCTTTTCTTTTATTAGTAGTTAAAAGAAATCTCAAGGAGAGGTGGATACTTTAAAAATAAAAGGAGCAACATGAAAAGGTGCTCATCTTTCTGAAACCTCTATTGTTCAGTAATGCTTAATGTTAGACATTAAAGGTTTACATGTTCATCATCATATTTTATTGAAGTTGGTAATAATTTACTTATTATCTGCAATGGGTTTCTGAAAAATATTTCTCTTTCCATTAAGGATTTCATTTTCAGCATTTACTTGTCAGTTAAATCCTCACATCATTAATGTAACTTCTCATCATAGGCAAAATTGAATATTCATGCCTAGCTCAAATCACTGTTATTTTGGCCTCTTACATTTTTTTTTCCCCCCTGAAAGTGTAGATTGTTAACCCATCACTTTACAGCTAAGATTGTTCGATTTCCTGAGACTGCTTTGGTTTGTCAGTGTAACTTGAAGTTTACATTTGGTCATTTTTCCATGGACGATAATTTCTGCTTTTAACCTTGACCAGGTCCAAGCATGTCATTTAACCCCTTGCTCTTTGCTAGCTACTTTATTAACTTTTTGGTAATATTCTTTGTCCCAGAGCCATGCTGTTTCAACCCTTCATACAACGCCTTGCTGCATGGCAAATACAATCCTTTAATGATGATCATTCTCTTAAATGCTTGACCTTCACCCAAAGAATTAATTTCCTTGTCTGAAAGACATTTGAAGGGTATTCTTAGATGGTCAGACTTAGAGGAGATGATCTCTCAAGCACCTTAAAACCGTAAGATTCTAGAATTCTATCTGATTTATCTCACTTTTGGTGAATCAACATTAATGAGGCTAGCTTTCAAATACATTTTTTGAAGTTAAGGACCACACTTTCCTTAATCTGTATTATAGCAGGATAGAGTTTATTCTCCCTGCCAATCCCGCCCCACCCACACACACACAACACACCATACTGGTTCCTCGCACATAACCATCTGCCTTCTAAGGCCAGGTTCTAATTGATCTAGGGTAACAGTAAGAGGACTTTTTGTAATGCACCACAGGGAAAAGAAGAGACAAAGACTCTTTTCACATAATAACTCACAGGAATTGTGATATTCTGAGAGTAGATAACTTTGGCATTTTAAAATTCTGATTGTCTTGTAGCTACTTGATTCTAACTTGTAATCACTGAAAGACGCTTTTCCTCATCTCCTTCAGAAGGAAAAGAAGACAAAAACAAAAACACCTAACCCTGAAGAACAAACAGATAAACAAAACTTTCTTAAATTGAATGAAACATTGGCAACTAGTCCAAAGTTGAATAGGAGATACGAGGGTAGGCTGAGGGGTAGGGTGGTTTTTGGTGGGAAGCAAATGGATTTTAATGAGCTATAAGACCTGTCATGAAGGAGAGAGGGAAGAGGTACTGGGGATATAAGAAAGCAGAGAGGGTGCAAGGTTGCTGTATCTATTTAGGAGGGACTGTGGCCAGAATAAGATGACTATAATGTAGAAGCATCTAGAATGGATGATGTATGGAATACAGTATATGACTTAAGCCTGAATATGCTTAGGCATTTTATGCTTGTTATTGCTTACTTAACAATAAGATATTATTTTAGTAATGAATTGTACAGTTCTGGGCTTTCTATAAGGGCGTTATAAGAGGATTACATTGTTAATATGCAACTAATATTCATTTAGGAAGTGTTTATGCTAAAATATGTATGATGGCAATGATGAATGTCAGACTTCAGAATGTAAGCTCCTAGAAAGTAAGTATATTTCTGTGGAACACACTGTTTGTGAGACTCAGTTAATCCAATTCTACTATTGCATTACTCCCTTGATGGCACATATATTGTTTCGGGTCATGCTTAGCCATTTAATAGTTGACTTACTATCAGAGAGTTATTTGGGAAAGCCACAGGGCAAGAGAGAGCCTAATTAATATTAAACCTCAACAATAATTTGGGCTTGTTTTCATAAGTTGCCTGGTAAAGGAACATGCCAGCCCTGGGTTATCAGTGTGAATTAATGGTGACTTCTTGTGCTGCTGGCCAGAATCATTATACACTGTTTAGCATACAAATTATTATGGATAATATTTTTGATATAGTAGAACTTGACTCATTCATTTCACTAATCTGCAGATCCAATAATTCTCAGACCAACCTCAGCCATCTCTCTTTACTCTCCTTGGAGTTTATTAATGGCAAAAGCTGTCATGAAATCTCATATTACAAAGAATTCATTACTTCTACAAAAGATGCTGGAGTACATTTATTGGTCTATTACCAAATAATCTAATAAAAAATTAAATTGCAAGCCTATTTATCAGGTAGAAAGAGCAGTACTCTTTTTTGTGATATGACATCATAGCAGTTCATCCTGTCCATATGCATAGAAAGTACTTACACTGGTTAGTATGCCCTGATCTTTAATAAGTTTCTTCATTAGTATGACGATAAAACTTTAGAAGAATACTTCAGGGGTGGAAGAATTTGACTATATGCAGGAATATTCAGCAAAAGTAGGAAGAATGGTAAGTGTCTCAATAGGTGAAACAAATACAAGATTATTACTTATGTGTCTAATTTTTATGATCCCCACCCTCCATAACAATCCAATCCAATCCAATTTCTTAGCAAATTTACAGTTCATATAACAGAACAGACTGAAAGAGAGTCTGTAAATGCAAACTGTAATAAATTTTCCGTACAAATGATGGGTTAACTATCTGGGGGGAAAAAAAAAAAGCAACAGGCCAGAGTAACAGTGATTTGAGCTAGGCATGAATATTCAATTCTGCCTGTGATGAGAAGTTACATTAGTGATGTGAGGATTTAACTGACAAGCAAATGCTGAAAATGAAATCCTTAATGGAAAGAGAAATATTTTTCAGAAACCCATTGCAGATAATAAGCAAATTATCACCAAATTCAATAACACATGATTACTGCATGCCAGCTAATTCATTATATGCTACTTGACCTTTGCTTGAACAACAGTATTTCTGTGCAACTCAATTCAGCAATTTACAATTTGAGTGCCTACTATGTGTATCCTATGTATAGCTATCTTGGTTAAGATTGAGAAGAAATTCAGTTCCTTTCTAAGAGCCCTTCATTTTATTTTAATCAATTGAGGGAAGTGCTAAATAAATGCAGTAATATCACATGCATTCACCAAATATTTATGAAATGCCTGCTGAATTTGCCCTCCTTGTAACTGTGTAACAAGATGTTAAATGGGAAAATTCAACTTGGATACCAAGTATGATAATATAAGCCAGGAAGAGGTACCACGTGATTATGCATATTTTCAATGCAAATGATAGAAAACTGGTTTAGGATTCATGAGCCTTTGCTTATTTTGAGCATATAAAAAGGTGGAGAGCCGAAAATTCAAGATGATTTGATGAATGGGATTTCTTTGGAAAAAGCTGAGATATGATCCCTTCTTTCTCTTTTCCCTCTAAGCCCTGCAAGGAAGGGGTAGGGAAGTGCTTTATCCATTTTTCCTAAGTAAAAGGACATAGTAGACTAGCCTTACTTACATTTGAGAAAAAATTTAAAACCCCTTGGCAGCTATATAAATGCAATGTCTAGGGATCTTGACACAGTACTTCTTTTCCCTCCAACATAGGCAAAAGAACTTAAATTTTAAGAAACATGTGGAATTCTCAGTAGAGCTGTTTCCTGGGGACTTTTTTTTGGTGATGGTGGTTGGGGGCTTTTAAATAGAAAGCTTGCCAAAGGAGAGCGCTCCAAGCAAGTGGCTATGTAGAGTACATGGAATCTGCAGCTGGGGTGTGATGGGTAGCACCTGGCCAAAGAGGAGGTACTTCCCATGACGAGGGACTGGCATTCCACGGAGCTTGGCTGGAGAGATTCTTGAGAACCTGAGAAAGTATCTATAAGAGAAAGCGTCATCTTTAAATAGTCATCTGTTTAAAGGAGTATGATGCCATTTTACCCTTCTTTCTTTGAATTCCTTCAACCACAGAGGGGCTAGAATCTTTGATTATCCATTTGGTGGAAGTATAAAAACTCCAAGATGGAGAAAAAAAGAAAGGAAAGAAGGGAGGACAGAAGGAAGGAAGGCAGGAAGGCAGGCATAGACAAAGAAAGGGAGGGAGGAAGGGAAGGAAGGATGGAAAGAAAAGAAGTCAGCCGCTCTTCCTTTCCTAAGGTAGAGGTCTCTGCGGGGGAAAATGAAAAATTAAATAATTTAATTGAGACAGATAGTATTTGTGATTTGGAGGATTTATTTTTCCAAAGATATGGAGTAGATACTCTTTCCCATATTCCTCTCATTAAGTAGAGCTAAGATCCCTGGACATTATATGTAAAATAAACATTGACAGTGAACATTGAAAGAAGACAGGAAAGCTAGGGAATTTGGGACCCAAGGGACAACATGGCGGAGAGTTTCCTGGGTTTTGTTTTTGCTTCATAGATCTCAGACTGGGTACTACAGAAGTCAGTAATCCAGAAATGTCTCAATGGGTGTGAAAACAAAAACAAAGCAAAAACATACACACAACAAATTCTTGCTCTTTCTCATCAAAGGACCAGTCTAGCAGAAAATTTTAAGACAGTGAAATTTTTACCTAGGCAAACATGGCAGAAAAAATTATTGCCCTTCCACCACTTGAAAAGATGAAGTAGAAAATCCCAAGGAATTTTTAGAAACCTCCTAGAACTAGTAAATGTGTTCAGCAAGGTCACAGGATACAAAATCACAAAATCAACATAAAAATAAATTATATTTCCATACAGTAGAAATGAACAAATGAAAACTGAAAATAAGAATACAGTATCATTTAAAATCATTTTAAAAAGAGATACATACTTAGTTGTAAATGTAACAAAATATGTTTAGGATTTTAATAAACTGCAAAATACTGATGAAAGAAATTAAAAAAAGATATAAATAAAGAAATGGATATGCTGTTTTTCTGGACTGGAAACTTAAACATAGCAAAAGTGTCAATTCTTCTCAAATTTATACAGGTTGAATTCAGTTCCTATGAAAACCCCACAAGATTTTTTGTAGATATGGACAAGTTTTTTTTCTAAAATGTTTATGAAAAAGCAAAGGTACTATTTTTTAGATACTTTTTAAAAATTATTACTTTATTCCCATTTTTTAAAAAATTTCTTTTCAGTGTAACAGTATTCATTGTTTTTGCACCACACCCAGTGCTCCATGCAATATGTGCCCTCCTTAATACCCACCACCTGGCTTCCCCAACCTCCCATCCCCGGCCCCTTCAAAACCCTCAGGTTGTTTTTCAGAGTCCATAGTCTCTCATGGTTCACCTCTCCTTCCAATTTCCCTCAACTCCCTTCTCTTCTCCATCTCCCCATGTCCTCCATGTTATTTGTTATGCTCTACAAATAAGTGAAACCATATGATAATTGACTCTCTCTGCTTGACTTATTTCACTCAGCATAATCTCTTCCAGTCCTGTCCATGTTGCTACAAAAGTTGGGTATTCATCCTTTCTGATGGAGGCATAATTCTCCGTAGTGTATATGGACCACATCTTCCTTATCCATTCGTCCGTTGAAGGGCATCTTGGTTCTTTCCACAGTTTGGCGACCATGGCCATTGCTGCTATAAACATTGGGGTACAGATGGCCCTTCTTTTCACTACATCTATATCTTTGGGGGTAAATACCCAGTAGTGCAATTGCAGGTCATAGGGAAGCTCTATTTTTAATTTCCTGAGGAATCTCCACAATGTTCCCCAAAGTGGCTGCACCAACTTGCATTCCCACCGACAGTGTAAGAGGGTTCCCCTTTCTCCGCATCCTCTCCAACACATGTTGTTTCCTGTCTTGCTAATTTTGGCCATTCTAACTGGTGTAAGGTGATATCTCAATGTGGTTTTAATTTGAATCTCCCTGATGGCTAGTGATGATGAACATTTTTTCATGTGTCTGATAGCCATTTGTATGTCTTCATTGGAGAAGTGTCTGTTTATATCTTCTGCCCATTTTTTGATATGATTATCTGTTTTGTGTGTGTTGAGTTTGAAGAGTTCTTTATAGATCCTGGATGTCAACCTTTTGTCTGTACTGTCATTTGTAAATATCTTCTCCCATTCCGTGGGTTGCCTTTGTTTTGTTGAGTGTTTAAGCAAAGGTACTATTATAGCTAAAACAACTTTGGAAAAAGTAGTATATATGAGAGGAATCATTTTACTTAATATTAAGAATTAATATACAGCTACATTACTCAAGACTATATTCCGTAGGTTGGGGGATAAACTTCTGGACCAACAGAACAGAATGGAAAGCTCCAAAATAGCCCCACAAAAATCGTAAGACTCAGTGATATTTGACAAAGGCACAGAAGATACTTAATGGAGGAAGGATAGTCTGTCCCCCCCCCCCCCGCTTTCTTTCTTTCTTGATTATACTTATTTGTTTGACAGAAAAAGAGCACAAGTAGGAGGAGCAGGAGGCAGATAGAGAGGGAGAAGCAGGCTTTCCACTGAGCAGGGAGCCCAGTGCAGGGCTTGATCCCAGGATCCTGAGACCATGACCCAAGCCAAAGGTGATGCTTAACTGACTGAGCCACGCAGGCTCCCCAAGGATAGTCTTTTCAACAAATGATGCTATCCATAGACCAACTGGCTATCCATAGGTAAAAATATGAACATTGACCTAAACCTTACTTGTACAAAAATTTAGTCAAAATGGGTCATAGAGTTAAATGTAACATACAAAACTATAAAATGTTAGATGATAAAGTAGAAGAAAAGCTCAAGAGTTCCTAGATATGACATTACAAGTATGATCCATAAAAGAAAAGAATAATAGCTTGTACTTCATCAAATTTAAAAATATTTTGTTTTGTGAAGGTCTCTGTTAAGAGGAAAGTATTTCTAAACCATATAGCTGAAGTTCATATCTGGAATATGTAAAGAACTTCCAAATCTCAATAGTAAAACAAAACAAAACCCCCCAAAACAGTTCAACCAGAAAATGGATAAAAGACATGAATAGACATTTCACTGAAGTGATAAGTGGATTGGTATTGAACATAACTGGACATTAAGGAAATGCAAATTAAAACCAAGATGAGATACTACCACTACCTATTAAAACAGTAAAAAGAAAACATGGTGACAACATGAAAAGCTGTCTGTGATCTCTCATACATTCCTGTTGGGATTGTAAAATGGTAAAGCCATTCTAAAAAAATTTGACAGTTTAAAAAAAAATAGACATGCATTTACTATATGATCCAGCAATCCCAGAGAAATGAAAACTTAACGTCCACACAAAAACTTGTACATGACCATTCCTAGCACACTTATTTGTCATAGTCAAAAACTGGAAACAACCAAAATGGTTCTCAATTGGTGAATGATTAAACAAACTGGTACATCCATACTACGGAATATGGCTTAGAAATAAAAAGGAATAAAGTATCAATACATACAATTCTTCAGTGGATCTCAAGGACATTATGCTGAGTGAAAAAAAAAAAAAGCCAATCTCAAGAGGTTACATTAAACATAATTCTTGAATTTACAAAATTATGGAGTTAGAAAGCAGATTGGTGGTTGCCAGGGGTTTGGAGGTGGTGGTTGAAGGAAATAGGGGTGATGTTTAATAGGCAGTTTGGGATCTTTGTGATAATAGAAGAATTGGATATTGTGATTGCAGGGGAGGCTACACAAATCTACACATGTGATAAAAGGATATAGAACTACACACACTTTGTACCAATGTCAGTTTCCTGGCTTTGATACCATACTATAGTTACCTAAAATGTAACCACTGGGGAGAACTAAGTGAAAGGTACATGGGGCCCCTCTGCAGATTTCCTGTAAATATATAATTTTTTCAAAATAAATTAAAAAATGTGTTTGTGACTTAAAGTGTTTGTTATAGTTTCTATTACCTGAAGATAAGCAGAAAAGTCATAGGGCTTCTGAATTTTTTCCCAGAGGGGAAGAATTGCTGTGATCAGTGAATAAACTTAAAGGGACAATTAGAGACAAGATCAAGTTGTTTGTATGATTGCACTCCATAAGGACTCCTTGTTAAATCTACCCATTACCTGTAATACTCTCTTTCTCTTAAAATAGTTTATTCCCTGGTTTTGCTTGACATGACACCCTTCTCATTTTGCCCATCCTTCTCACAAAATCTTTTTGTTCCTTTTTGCTTTTAGTACTTTCACTTTTGTTTGGTGGAGACACTAACCAGCTAGTCACCCAAGCTTTGACTCATTAATCTTTGCTTCTTTGCTCCTCCAGTTCCCTCTCTTCCCCAGATAATTACTCACCAAGTCCTGTTGACTTCACTTTCTGACATGTTCTTGCTACCACTTCCCTTGTTTTCACCTTCATTTACTCTCACCTGAATTACCGGGACATCTCCAACCTTCACTTCAATACTTGCTGGTTTGTTTTCCTTACCTCTATCTTTCAACAACCAAACAAAGTGCTATATCTAAACTGCATTTGAGGGGCACCTGTGTGGCTCAGTCGCTAAGCATCTGCCTTGGGCATCTGCCTTGGGCTCAGGTAGTGATCCCAGAGTCCTGGGATTGAGCCCCGCATCAAGCTCTCTGCTCAGCAGGGAGCCTGCTTCTCCCTTTCCCACTCCCTCTGCTTGTGTTCCCTCTCTCTCTGTGTCTCTCTCTGTCAAATAAGAAATAAAGTCTTAAAAAAAATAATAATAAACTGCATTTGACCCTGTCATGTCTAGCCAGAAGTGTTTTAGTGGTTGCCCATTGCTGACAGGAAACTTTGAAGCCCCTTAACTTGCCAGCCAAGATTCCTGTTGATCTCTTCTCTGCCATGCTCTCTGCAGCCTGACTCCTATTTGCTACACAGATTTGTATCTCTATTCTGTTGTTCATGCTTCTACCTCTAGCTTGAATGTTGTCTTTGCTTGAAGTACTAATACACATACATACACACCCTCTCATTATTTTCAAGATTCAAGGATTCCACGAAACCCTCTATCACCCTCTTAGGCTAGGTCAGGTTTCCACCTCTGTGCTCCCTAAATCATTCTCTCATGTAGACTATGCGTATGGTGTAAGTGTAGTCTTATTCTATAGGCAGAGAAATGGATTAAATTATCTCTAGGTCTTTCAAAGTTTGTTTTTTATCAACCCATAAGGTAGCTCGTGATCATCTGGTGTCTCTCATTCATCATTCATTCAAATTCAAGAACATTAGTTAATTGCTTCTGTGTTGGAATTACATTCGGGGCAGAGATGCAAAAGTAAGTGAGGCACAACTGTTGCCTTGCTGACCTCAAAGTACATGACATGGATTTTGTGTTTGTGGTCAAATGGGAAGAGGACAACACTCTCTTGAATAAATTAGCAACCTGATGATGCTGTGTTGGCACCCAGATGAGCTTGGGGGAAGTGCTTCGTTGCTGAGGCTTGCTGTGGCAGGACCAGCGCTGGTGCGGAGGCTTCCTGTGGTCAGCATCTGCACACCACTTGCCTCTTTCAGGATGGATAGAGCCACAGACTGTTAGAGTCAGTTTATGCCTGTTAATTCACTCTGAGCATTTTAGCAGTGAGGTTGGCTATACGGTGGGGCATTTGGAAACCTGATCTTTCTCAATGGCATTATCCAACAAAAGAGCTTTCTGAAGAGTGAGAAGGATTTATGGCAGTGGTCAGTTGGTAAAGTCAGAAATTAAAATTTTTCTATCATCGAAGCAATCACACTGACTGCTGGTTTTCTACCATCTTTTCCTCCTTCTCCTAATCTTGATTCTAAACATTACTCTGTTTTTTATTGCTATTTTCGTTGTAAAGGATTACAGAATGCTATAGTAAAATGTTGTAGGAATTATAGAAGACTGAAAATGCTTGGTGTAATGCCTGGTCCTTTGTAATATTAAACAATCTGTGTAGAGAAACAAAAAAGGGTGTCTTTGCAATTTTGTTAGATATCAAAAGAACTCTTAGAAGACAAATTGGAGGAGCAATGCAGCCTCTCTTTTTATAATATGACAAAGAGCTAATTCAGCTTCTTTAACAGAAACTCACATAAGCCCAAACCTTTCAAAAAGCCTTTATATTCAATGTAAAGGAAAAGTGTGTCTTCAAATCCTCGGAGTTCAGCTTCCACTGGTTTCAATGGGAGCTGAACATTCAGAGCCAAGGGCTAATTTTGGTCTATGTGTTTCCCCAATAAGTCCTCTTGGGTGATCATTTTAGTTTCAGCAAAGTGTTTCCTCTAGCTATAAGAGCCAGTGTTTAAAAGTTTAAAGTAATGCGAATAGGCCAAAATCTAAATCAATATTCTGTAGAACAAATAAAGAGAACAGAGATTTAGAAAGCAGCCACATGGTATGTGCTCCAATTCCCTGGTAGGCAGATCAAGGAGGTTTCAACAAGAACTTAAAAATAAAGAAGCCTAAAAAACAGATGTTAACAAAACTAATCTCTCCCCCTCGCTGAGAAATGACTGGTTATGTTTTCAGATCAAGACACTGGGGTCCCGAAGGGAAATACCATCGTGTCATGTCAAGTGAGTTCTAACACGCAAAGAGGATACAGATCAATAGTGGCTTATTTATCTTCCTCGATGCCCGTGATCTGAACGGAGCTTGTAAGGACTTTGTTTAGCTTTAAGGCATGCTACTTTGGTTCACGTAGTAGCTTATGTGGAAATTACATGGTATGAATGCCACGTTTTCTCCTTTTCTCCACTGCCCATTCCTGCTTTCAGTAACCCCCCCCCCGACAAGTCCCCTGAATTAATAATTTTGTGGGGAGGATGACTTGCCCACTGATCTCTGGGGCCCCGAAGATTACTTATTATCTTTTACCTTTTGAGAACCTTGAGAGATGCTAGCTCAAAGCCGATGACTGGAAAGAAATACTGCAGTGAAAGAACATCCAAAAGCAAGTTCATCACAAACCATAGATGGTAACATTTGACTTCCCTATAACAGTAATTTGAGATGTCATGGTAGGGAAAACGGACCACTGGAATGCATAGGACCTTCAATATGCTTTAGAAGAGGGTTCAGTATAAGACAGTTTAATTGCTGAGATGCATTTTATTATGAGGAAAATTTACTTTTTAAGAATATTCCATAAATGTAGCAATAATAAAAATAAATGGAACTTGTAGAGTGACTTATGTTCCAGAGCATATTTTTACATTTATGATCTCATGAACCTCTCATGCAGTTTTTAAAAGGATTCCCCTGTAGAGTATGTTCCTAATAGGTAAATACAAAACTCCAAAGAAATAACTGTTTTAAAAAGTTGAAAAGGTGGGCGCCTGGGTGGCTCGGTCAGTTAAACCTCTGCCTTCAGCTCAGGTCATGATCCCAGGGTCCTGAGATCACACCCAAAGTGGGGCTCCCCGCTCAGCAAGGAGCCTTCTTCTCCCTCTCCTTCTGCCCGCTCCCTGCCCCCACCGTGCTCTCCCTCTAGCTTGTGCTCCCTCTCTCAAGTAAATAAATCATAAAAGTCTTTTTTAAAAAAGTTAAAAAGGGATAGTCAGTGGGGAAATACTAGGGAGGTCTGAGTTACAAAGTACCACCCCCCCTTTTTTTTTTTAAGATTTTATTTATTTATTTGACAGAGATCACAAGTAGAAAGAGAGGGAGGCAGAGAGAGAGAGGAGGAAGCAGGCTCCCTGCTGAGCAGAGAGCCCTATTCGGGGCTTGATCCCAGGACCCTGAGATCATGACCTGAGCTGAAGGCAGAGGCTTTAACCCACTGAGCCACCGAGGCACCCCACAAAGTACCACTCTTAATATGCAGCAATTATATATCTGTTTTGCCACAATAAAAGAAATGAAAGAAAAGTACAGTGATGAGACTACAAGTTATGGAAAATATACCACGGCAATATTTCAGGAGATGGATCCTCCTTAAATAAGGGTTACTGAGTCACTGAAAAGGTGTTATAGGTACCCCACATTCTGATTCCACTGCCTTTTCTATTTTCTTCTCCTGTGGAAGCTATGAGAGTTCCCTGAATTTCTTGGCTCTATTTTAAGATACTAATACTTTACTCAGTGAGCAAATGCTTGTGAAAGGGCTTAAACATGAGTTATTTTTTATTCTAGATGTTATTTCATAGGATTCTCAGAGTGTAATTCTAGCAATTTTGAAGCTTTTTACTTTTTTCCCCCTTTCACCCCTTGATTTGTGTTTGGAATTACAGAGGCTATATATACGAAAGTGTAAAAAGTTCCACCCCTATTCTGGAGGAGTTTGATGCCACATTGGGAAGAAGGGGATATGCAGAGGAAAAATTAAGTTACAAGGTAGAATATATCTGGAGGAGTAGAAACTTAATAGGGAAATCAGAGGAGTTTTTCATGTGCGGCTGGAGTAACTGTTGAGGTCTATATAGAGGTTTCCAGAAGAAGCCTAGAGGGAATGGTGAAAGCACTGATGCAGGGGTGGGTGAGGGGGTAGAAGCAATAATGATAGAGCAAGGAGGCAACAAACACCACCACTTAGGACATGACATGGAGGCGATGTTAATGAACGTGTGCACAAGAGCCAGAGGCTGATTAACTCGCAGGTTGGCTTGACAGGGGAGGAAGGTTTGTGTTAAAGGGCTAGTGAAAAAAACCAGGACTGAAAAGATGACTGAAAAACAGCACACATTAAGCTGTGGAGTTTGAAGAATCTTCAGCAAGATGAGCAACTAAGGTTTCTGAGAAGGGACATGACTTGGTAAAAGCAGTATTTTAGACAAATCTGGCAGGAATGTTCAGAAAGGGTAGGTCTGGTATTAATGGGAGCAATTAGGAGGTGGCCCTATGAAGCCAGGCATCAAGTGTTGAAGGGCAAGACTTATTCCAGCTCTGTTCAAAACCCACATATTTCTGTGCTTTGGGAGCACAGAATTCCCTAATATTCCCTAAGAGGACATCCATCTCAGCAGCTTTAAGCCAAATGGGATACTTAAAAATTTGCTGTAGGGATTATGAAAGTATCCACATTGGTAATTAAAGAAATGAAACTGTTTTGGACTCCAAATTAACTGAAATGTAGAATTGCAGACCAGGAGCAGCAGATGCTCAATTTATGTAATTCTGGAACACTGTAAGAAAGAATCACTACCTTATCTAGGAGGGAAAGGGTTTTCATTTCAGGGTTTTGGAGACTGACCAGACTTGCCTTGGTTAGCTCTTCTTTATTTTCCCTTAGGTCTTGCCTGCGGCCCTCGTCCTAAATTCTTTTAGTGGACCACTTGACAATGAACTCTATGTCAGCCTTTCCTGAAAAAGCAGAGGGGCAGCCAGTCAACGTATCCTTGCTTACAATTTGGTTAGCTAGCAGCATGTGGCTCCTTGTTTACTTTTCTGGGGCTGGTTGTTTTCTAGAAATTTTTAGAGAACAGAAGAATTTAACAGGAGCAGTGACTTCCCTAAATATCGGTAAGGTCAGATTCTACTGAACTTCGGGATTAGTAGTGATCTGGGTGTAGTTTCCTTTTGGGGCTTGTTATACTCTCTGCAGCTCTATGTGGTCCTTACTGTTCCCGAATGTCTCTTTAAGTTAGGATGTTTAGGAGTTGGTAGAACTGGCAGACTACGACATTACATGCTGTATTATTCATTGTTTGGTGACTAGACTTCATATCTGTGGTAAAAATAAACATGATGCCTCTCAGCTTACTTCAATCCATTCAGTACTCTCTTGAATGGCTTCCTGTAACTGTGTAGACTCCCTTTAAAGAATGCATGAAGAAGAGAGGTGGAGGAGGCAGAGGAGGAGGAGGAAGAGGAGGAGGGAGGGGAGGAAAAGCAGGGGGAAGGGAGGAGGACAGGGAGAGGGAAGTGGGGAAGGAGCACCATCTCAAACATGAACTGTATGACATCATTTTTAGAAGCATGGCAACTTCAGTTTACAGAGAAGCGCAACAATCTCCTTTGTCGCACTCTCAACATGGAGTTTATTTTTCTTCAACCACTATAGTTTTTCTTTCCATTCTTTGATGTAGAAGTAGTCATTCTTATGTGTCAATATCACAGGTAAAAAGCAGGTTGTAATTTTTCTTATTAAGATGGAAGAACCGATTTCTGGCCATGTTGGTTTCAACTTTACTTCAGAAACGTACCAGTAGGTGTTGCTATGCTAGCACTAATGCAGACTCTCAAAATTAACTGGTCACTCTGTGGCGAGTGGGTCCCCAAATAATTCTAATTTGTGTATTCTTTCTCAAAGATCAGAACACTGCTACCAAACACTGCCACCAAATACTGAAGGCTTGATGGGATTGTTTTGACTGCAAAATGAGTTTTTAAATGAAGAAGATCTTCTATTCTGCTGTGTCAATTCATAAGCCTGGAAAATAATTTCATTGACTTCCCAATAGTTAAAGTATTTTGGCCTTTGGAGGAGTAAGCGATAACCAATTTGTGTTAACTGGAAAAAAAGATCATTTTTCTCCTTTGCTCTTCTTAATTTCTACACTTCATTCATAATACATACTACCATCACCGCTGTGTCCCAAATGCACATAAAAAAGGGGTGGGGGGAAGTCTCTCTGCCTGGTATAGCTTCCAGGCATAGATAACCTTTGAAACATGCTCTGGCTTGTCAAGACAAGTGAATTTACACAAGACCCACAGTTTAACTCTTCATAATATACCTCAACATCTCAAGTATGTTTATACTGCAAAGTGTTTTCATATTCCTATGTGTAGGCAGAAACAAATGATTTCCTTGAGTTAAACTCTATAACCCTGCTGCCCGTACTAATTATTAAGCAGAAACAACAGACGCCACTACTTCTGTTTTTGACTTAAGTTTGTTAAGCAAAAACTAAAAACTCGAAAGAGATTTTTTTTTTGTTATTTTTATATTCAAAGATGAGGTTCTTAAATTTTTTTTAAAAAAAATTCTGTCAATTGACTCTTAGGCAATAAGCCAACCATTTCAGTATGTGTTTCGATGAAAAAAGAATATACAGTTCGTGTGTATTATACTGCTTCTACATTTGACGTTTCCTCAGTTGTACCAAGTGTGTGAAATTGAACAGTAAAAATCTGAACCTGTCAGGCTGCTTTTTTCTGTTTTAATTGCTAAACACATACACTTCAGATGAAAACTTGTGCTTTGATCTGAAAACACTGTTTAAAGAATGTGAATGTTGTATACACACTGAAGGTAAAGACATTGGTGAGGGAAGGAAAGAATAAAGCTTTAGAAGGAGACAAGATACAAAGAATGACTGGGGATATGAAGCTGTTATATTTCTGTTTTCATAGTTGCAACTATTCAATAATATGAGGCAATAACAGTTTATTGAGCCTTTAACAGGTAGGGCTGAATCACATGAGCCAAAGAGAACATGGATTTTTCTATAAATTGCTCAGTGCTCATTTTAAAATAATCTTTAATAAAACAGTGAAGTGCTTCTGTTGTAGAAATCTCTTAGCACTTTCTAAATAGCAAAAAACAATAAAAACATTTTGAAGAGTAGGGTTCAGAGCAAAGTAAACAAATCTGAACATTTTTTCCCTGTATTTTTTATAATAAATTTCCATTGATTTTTATAGTCGTATGCTTTGTGATGTGTGATCTTTTCCCCTGCCTCCTTCCTTCTCTCATTCCTTCCCTTCCTGCTCCCTTTTTCCCATCTTTCTCAGTGGTGTCATTTGGGGACAATGCTACTATGTTAGATAGCTGAGTGAGATTATACAAGGTGGAGGAAAAACAAAGTTTTTCTCCCTATAGAGTTTCATTATTGAAATGTTCTGAAGTCATGGGTGGTGAATGTGAAAATGTAGAGATGCAGATTGGTTGGTAATCGACTCAGTGTTTGTAGGAACTGGAGATGTAGCGTTCTAATCATTCTCTGTACCATCCCATGGAAGCTGGGTTTAATTCAGTTAAATGGCCCATGATACAGACTTCACTCCCCTTCAATTTGGTTTCTCCCCTCTGGCGAATTCTTAATCAGAATTTCCTACTATTTAGTAACTAAATTAAAATCTGTAAATTGTAGGCAACTGCATATAATGCAATGATATATCCATAAGCATTGAAATTGCTTAGAACATTACATGTAATGAACATTCTAACATAATAATAACATAGTTAAGCTTTGGTATGGGGAAGTAATCTGGTTAGATATGGCAATAAAGCATAAAGAAGCACTTGTCTTTATTTCTGAAGAAAATACTTAAAAGGAGGATGGTTCTTATCAAGAAAGTACAGATTTAAAAGGAGGTAGGTATGAAATTTTCACACAAATAATAATTATCCTTATGAACTTATTGCTTAATATGTGACAGACATTTTGCTAAGCATTCTACTTGCCACATTTCATTTATTCTTTGCAACAATTTAATGAAGTATTACAAACTTTTTTATATCAGAAAACTGAGACTCAGAAATGTTAATTTGCCCAAGTTCACACAGCTAGCCAGTGTTGGAGCTTGGATTCAAATCCAGGTTTGCCTACCTGTAGAGTTTGGGCTTTTAACAGTAAGTTATAGAAATATAATCGGAATATATTTATACATTCAGTTTTTATTATTTTTATTTATTTTGTATGGAGTGTTTATCTTAAAATGTGATCAAATCAAAGAGATAATTGGAAGTGTGGCATATTTAACAAGTTTAAATCAGATTTCCTGCCCTGAAGGTATTTGTAATGGAGAGTCAAACACTAATCCATGAGCCTGTGAAATAGTAAGTCAATAAATGTGAAACTCTAGAAGATTAGAGTCGATAGGGATAGTGGGGGAGAAGGCTACCTGAAGGAGGTGAGACTACATACTGAATCCTATACAAATAGAGAGGTGTCTGAAAGTTACCAAGAGAGATTGGTAGAAGAACATGAAAACATTACTAAAAGTGAATGAATTGCTATCAGAAGCAAGTGAGGCAAATACACTAACTCATTTCTTAATTATGATTGTACATTAGAATATTCTAGAGTGCTATTTAAATTTCAAAGACCTGGGGCATCTGGGTGGCTCAGTCTGTTAAGTCACTGACTCTTGATTTCAGTTCAGGTCATGATCCTGGGGTCCTGGGATTGAGCCTCATGTGGAGCCCTGCATTGGGGTGCTCAGGGGGGCTGTCTGCTTAAGGATTCTTAAGGATTCTCTCCTTCTCCCTCCTTTCTCTCTCTCTCTCAAATAAATAAATCTTTAAAAATAAAATTACATTCAGAGACCTAGGCCCTACCCTTGACCAATTTAAAAAATCTTTGGTAGAGAGGTTTGGGGACTTGGGAATGGAATTTTTAAAAGTTTTCTGGGAATCCTAATGTCCAGCCTGTGCTGAGAGTCACTGATAATGCCATGTTGGTGTTTTTGTGTTGGGGTCAAGTAGGGAATAAAATTAATTGGGCACTATGTAGCCACAAAGATGGCAAGATTATGTGGTTGGACTTGATGATATAGATACATGGGTATAACTGGAGATTTCTGGGCAAGAGGTCAATTCAGTGCAGTTCAATTAACAGAAACTGAAAACTTTTGTATAAGGAACTCTGGAGAACCATAATAAGATGAACAGAATATGCTCTCTGCTCTTTAAAATTTCATAAATGTAGTAGGAGGTATACTCGTAGCTGTATGAAAGCATGCACATGTTAAGGACTATAGTGTAAATGCAGAAATGCTCTGAGATTACTTAGGAATACCCTATTTCTGGTTGGGAATATCTGAAAATTGCAAAAAGAAGATAACATTTGAATTTTAACCCAAAAGTAAAATGTAAGTTTTGGAAGTCATGAGGAGAAGGGCATTCTTAGTGTAGAAAGTCCTGGAGCTCAAAGGCCTAGAGTTGATGTGGATGAGGGCAAGATGGTAGAAGTAGAAAGGAGCTGGATGAGAAAAGGAGAGGAGGACACGAAGAGGAGGAAGGCCATGGGGCCAGAGTGCTGCAATGCCCAGCTGAAGGTTCAGGCGTGCCCCTGACACGCCGCGTAATGGACTCCACATTTGTTCTCAAAAGACTGCCTGTGCTGCTCATGATGGAGGTGAGATGTAACTTAAGATCAGCTGGAGGAGGAAATAGTGAGAAAAAGAGCGTTCTGCCAGTGCAGGACATTAAATATGCTGGAAGGAATTATGTTCAACAGGCCACACATTCTTGTGACTGTCAGCATGACTCTCGTCGTCCCCTTTTCTAGCTGCTGATACCCTGCCAGCCTTTCAGTCTCGCCTTCTCCCTTAAGCTGTTCTTGAGTCATTTTAAGGAAGACTTAATTTGAAATTTCTCTTTATTCTAATGGCATTTTGTTTAAATGCGAGTTTCAGCATTTATTACGTTTTATTAATGTGTGACTATGTGTGTTTCTCCATTACTCTGTGAGTTTCTTGAGGGAAAAACCACTTTACCGACATTTATTACAATGTGGACACAGGTGTACAAAATGGTAAGTAGCTTGTCTGGACCATAGAGAATATAAAAGTGTAGAATTTATAGTTCATAGTATAGTCTGAAAGTATATGGTCTATATAGTATATAGTTTTTAAAAACCCTAATTTTTAAAAAATAATTTATTGAGCTTTTATACACTAAACTCATTATTCAAATTAATCTTTTTCATAAACCTGTTAGGTAGACATTATCTTCACTTTTCTTTTTGTAGGAGGAAATCAAGGCTTAGAGAGGCCAAGCAACTTGCTCAGCATTATAATGCTGATGCTAGTTGCCTGACGCCATAGCCTCAACCAGAACCAGTCAGTATACCATACAACAATGGTTCTTCGTTAGTAAGTATCAGAATCACCTGGAGGGCCCAGCTTGACTCAGTATTATGGGATGGGACCTAGCAGGTGACACTAATACTATTAGTCAGGGCACCTTATTTTGAAAACCCATTACCCAGAAAGTCTGGTTTGAGATGTTGCCCAAAATTGATTTTTTTTTTTTAAGTATTCCTAGATGATACTAGTGAGAAACTGGTAGCGAGAACCACTGATCTTGATCATGAAAAGCCCTGAATCCTAATTGGATTTTATTATGGCACCTGTTGACAAAAGAGAGTCATGCATGATGGTATTGCTTTCTGATTATGAGAGGAAAATGAATTGGCAGACATACTCTACCAGAAGTATGAGACAGAGGGTGGGGGGGGGGGGGCACTGAAAGTGGAATCTTTCCCTCTTTGTCATCTCGCACACTAGAGCCAATCGGATCTTCCTAAACATTGCTTTCATCCAGATGTTATTCAGACAGGTAAGTCTGAAAGCCCCCAACAAGCTACTGACGTCACCTTTCCTTTCAGGCTGTGTTTTGTGGCACAGTAACACTTCAATTCTGATCAACAAGGCTTTTCACCAAACCTAAGATTAACACTGTGCTTTTGTGTCTTCAGTTTTCCTTGATGATTTTGATGTGCCTTCCCCACCCCATTCTGCCAAATCCTATTCACACCCCTAATTTCACTACTTAAAAAACAAAACAAAGCAAACAAACAAACAAAAAAGTACATTTAAGTTTAACCGGTGATAAAAAGCAAATAGCATGGACAGGCTGAAAAAGAAGACCTAACTCTCCCTTGCCCCCTCATCCCCTAGACTACATCCCAGAGGAAAGAATCTTTAACCCTTTTCACTATTTAACTCTTTATGTTGGTATTTTGTGATGAACAGTATTAGAAACTATTTACTTCGTGTCCTGAACATAGGATAAAGGTCTCTTAAAGTCCTCATTTCCCCTTCCTATACTCTTTATACAGTAATATGATATTTAGTCAAGTCAGTTTTCAGTGCTATGACTGTGATCTTGTTCTCTCCAGATTGAAGTAAATCGCTATTCTTTTTTTATTTTCTAAATGTTTGTTTTTTCTGAAGTTTTGATTGTTCCCTTTTTCCTTGCCATGATTTCTTTCTAAGAACTTTTCACTTACATTTCATACCCTTTATCATATCGGTATTTTTTCAAGTTTTTTTTTTTATTTTTTTTTATTTTATTTATTTATTTGACAGAGAGAGATCACAAGCAGGCAGAGAGGCAGGCAGAGAGAGAGAGGAGGAAGCAGGCTCTCTGCTGAGCAGAGAGCCCGATGCGGGGCTCGATCCCAGGACCCCGAGATCATGACCTGAGCTGAAGGCAGCAGCTTAACCCAGTGAGCCACCCAGGCGCCCCTTTTTTCAAGTTTTTAAAATATTTTTCTTTGTGCCCTTATGACTCTTTTTTTGCCATGTGGGATGGTTATCACCACCTGCTATAAAGCAGTAATCTTAGAGCTTCCCTCAATACCTTTCTGGTCCGAATCAATTGATTTTTTTGGATTTACCTTTTCAGCTTATATCTTTTGGTTTACTCCTTCCTTCAGCTGGAGCACATTCCCAAATAACTTCCCAAGAAAGGGCATGTGAGAGGAAAATTGAATGAGTTCTTACATGTCTGATAGTGTTCCTTATCCATAGATACTTTATTTATAGTTTGGCTAATTCTTCAGAAATCAATGGGGAAAACTATATTCCCCATTCCTCAAAAGAAATTTGAAGGCATTGCTCCATTTTCTCCCCCTAATGTTCAGTGTTGTTGAGAAGTGGCATTCTAAATTCCTTCATACGAGAATTAGATATTTCTTCTTATAGGAAAATTTTAGAATCTCCTCTTTTTAAAGAAAGAGTGCAAACTAGGGGAGGGGCAGAGGGTGAGGAGAGAGAGAGGGTGAGAAAGAATCTCAAGCAGACTCCCCACTGAATATAGAGCCCAATGTGAGGCTCCATCCCACAACCATGAGATCATGACCTGAATCAGTTAAGAGTTGGACACTTAGCCAACTGAGCCAGCCAGGTGCCCTGGAGAACTCCTCTTTTTAAATAGTGTTCTGAAACATAGTTAGGACATCTGGTATGATGATTTCCATTTACTTATTAATATTTCTGTTCTTTTAGTAGAGTATTTAAAAGTAAAAACCAATCCCATAAGCTTTGGAAATTTTATTTTATACTTTTTATATATATATAATTTCCTTCTCTCCATATGTTCTGTTCTCTTTTTGTCACTTGTTGAATCTCTTAATTTACAACCTTTTATTTTACATAGTTTCTGTCAGACTTTCCATCTTTTTTTATGTTTTGCTTTATCTTTTCAGTCTATCTATAGTTTATCTTTTAACCCATCATTTACATTTTTATTTCATTAACACTTTTAAGTGTTCTTTCTTGTTCTCTGACTCTTGCTTTTTTTTTTTTAATAGCACCTTATTTATGAGTTATAGGCACAACATAATGTAAGGGGTGTAAAATTGTTTTCACTATTTATTTAGTGATATATTTGGGCTCATATTTTACTCCTTTCTTACAACTTGAACATTTTTTTTCAAATCTGATGGTCTTGTTTATATTTAAAAGAAAGACCCCCCCCCAAAAAAAATTGAGTGGGAATTCTGTGTTTTTGGATGCAGCTCATAGACTACAAGGGATTATTTTGAAGTTATTGTTTGGGGAGCTGACAATTATGGTTAGAGAAGTGCTATGTGTCAGAATGTGGTGGTCTTTCTCCAGGCTCATTCAGTTTTTTCCAGAGGTGAAATATTCATTGTCCTTCTAGGGTATAGAGACCAGTCACTAGTGTTTTCTATAGTACATGGCAAATGAGTCTAGAGTTAATGGGGACTAATCGACCTTTTTATTAACTATAACCTTCTGTGAAAGCTTTTTAATATGTGGTTTTGTTCACATCAGTTATTATATCTCTCTCTGCTTAACATCTTCCAAAATTTTGTTGAAACCTATTGTCTGCCAGTGAATCCTCTCCCGATTCTATGCTGAAAGCCTGGGCTTTCAGGACTGGAGGATCTTCCCTGGACATTACCTCATCTTGGTTTGATCATTGTTCCTGAATAAGTAGCACTTGCTATAGGTTCATAATTTTCTATTTTGTGGCTCTTATTTTAGTGAAGTCCTGGGAAGAACACAAGTGAGTTTGTGTGTACAGTCCTGATTTTTAGCCCTAACTGAAGGCCCAATGGAGTACTAAGTTCTTCTATAAAATTGTCCTTTCTTGACTTCTTTCTCTACTCTGATAAATCTCTCCTCAAAATTCTGTTATAGTAAATCAATTTATTTATTTTACCATTTATAATACTTTATTTTTTCTATATGTTAATTCTGGATTTTAGACTTTATGTCTATACTTTTTTTTTGTTTTGTTTTGTTTTTGGTCTATACTTCTTTTGAACCCTCTGGCACCAATACATATATGCTGGACATGTAGTGAATGACTTGAAAATAATTGTGCATTGGTAGAATCCAGGAACTGAAGGAAAAAAAAGATACACCCATGACTGATAGTAGAAGACTTGGTTATCTGGTAAAATATAGCAATATTGACAAAGAACAAAATTGGGAAGAGAAGCCAGTG
Source organism: Lutra lutra (assembly GCF_902655055.1). NCBI lineage: Eukaryota > Metazoa > Chordata > Mammalia > Carnivora > Mustelidae > Lutra > Lutra lutra. The sequence goes on along the minus strand of NC_062282.1, from coordinate 115,586,551 downwards.
AATGTAGTAGACATTTGTCAGAACTTTTTATTTCCACAGATTCTTTGAATACCCTTTCTAGTTTAATGCTATAACTTACCTTATTAATTCCTCTCTAAAGCTGAGGGCAGTAATTCACTTTCACAACTTCTTACAGATACGATGTAGTCATGTAATTGAGGTATCTTTTTTTTTTTAAAGATTTTATTTATTTGACAGAGAGAAATCACAAGTAAGCAGAGAGGCAGGCAGAGAGAGGGGAGGAAGCAGGCTCCCTGCTGAGCAGAAAGCCCGATGCGGGGCTCGAACCCAGGACCTGGGATCATGACCTGAGCCGAAGGCAGCGGCTTAACCCACTGAGCCACCCAGGTGCCCCTAATTGAGGTATCTTTAATCAGACAGTCATCAGTGAGACTTCAGTTCAGAAGTGAGCAGGGGAGAAGGGGCGCCTGGGTGGCTCAGTGTGTTAAGCCCGCTGCCTTCAGCTCAGGTCATGATCTTAGGGTCCTGGGATCGAGTCCCGCATCGGGCTCTCTGCTCAGCAGGGAGCCTGCTTCCCTCCCTCTTTCTGCCTGCCTCTCTGTCTACTTGTGATCTCTCTCTGTCAGAAGTGAGCAGGGGGGGAAAAGTAGGCACAATGAGTAAGTAATTTCAGGTGAAGATGGTGGCAGAGACATCTGCCTTCCGGAGCCGCAGTAGAGTAATTTCTGGTATCCTGTCCTGGGTGCCCTAGGCTGGAGGTGTGGTCTTTCCTGGGTGGTCCTTCAGTTCAGTTAGGACTGCTCCTGACTAAGTAGCCTCCAAACCTGATCTTTAGGTGATCTTGGACACTCTATGTACATTCTTTAAGAATCCCTCTGTAGGGGCACCTGGGTGGCTCAGTGGGTTAAAGCCTCTGCCTTCAGCTCAGGTCATGATCCCAGGGTCCTGGGATCGAGCCCTGTATCGGGCTCTCTGCTCAGTGGGGAGCCTGCTTCCTCCTCTCTCTCTCTCTCTCTCTCTGCCTGCCTCTCCACCTACTTGTGATCTCTCTCTCTGTGTCAAATTTAAAAAAAAAAAAAAAGAATCCCTCTGTATTTGCTTGCATCTAAGAACTCTAAATGATATATCAAACAAGAAATATGTGTGTGTGAAATGAAGTATAAAAGAAGACAAAAGTAGATCTCATAGTTTTTTTTTTTGTTTTTTTTTTATGTATACATGTAACACAGTTGAAGAAAAACTGGTTTCTGACAAAAAGTGGAACCAAAAGTAAGAGGACAATAAGTTAACATCAACCACAGTCAAGGAAAGGAAAGGAAACTTGTTTCCTGTTATATAATAATACAAAAATGGAGGGAATAAGGAGTACTCATCTAATTGGTTCTGCAGTAAAATGCTTTTATAAATATATTCATCGAAGTCTAAGTATTTGAGAACTCTTTGGGGATTGAGCATATTACCTCTCCCACTAATTCTTGTCAGGTTAATGTTGGTAGTAAATTATGTAATTGCTTATTGGCATTCCTTCATTTGTTCTCCCAACTACTTGGCCCTGCATGGAAGAAACCATGCTCCAAGAAAAAACAAATGCTTGCTCTCCAGTAACCATGAGTGAGTTGCTTGAATTAAAGCAGCCAAGGAAATAATTTGCTTCAAATGAAGCTTTCATTCCTATTTTTGTATGGGAAGGCTTGGCTAACATATGAAGAGAGAGGGAAAGATAAGGAAGTTAGTGTACATGTCAGTAGGGTAATAGATAGAGTGTGGGCATAGGAGTATGTCTAAGAAAACTGAATTTAGGTTAGTTTTGAACATGTTGGGATATCAAGGGAAGCATGGTAATGAGGTATAATTGGGAGTCTGTAAATGAAATTTGGGTAAAAATTTATGCCTAGAGACTGATGAGAACCATTCATAAGAGGTAATGATTAAAGCTGGAGAGCTGATGCTATTTCCAAAGGAAGACAGTAGAGAGACACAACAGAGGACCTACTACTGAGCATGGGAGGAAACCCCTATTAAGGGTTATTGGAAGAGGAAGAATAGCCAAGGAAGATAATGGAATAGTCAGAGCTATAGTATGAGAAGCAGAATAGTGTTTCCTTCCTAATGCAGGCAAATCCAAGGAGATTCTTTAAAACAGCCCAGTGCTACGAAATGGTGAGATTCTCAAGAACTTTGCTTTGTATCCCAACCCCTTTATTTCATGATACAGAGGAGAAGTTCAACAAATGTTTGTTGCTTGTACAAATTTGGACAGAGAAAGGAATATATAAAATAAAATTATCTAAGGGGCAGAAGAATCCAATAAAAAGATTTTATAAATTGAAATAGATCTTTATGTGACTAAAGATACAGGAATTGAGCAGTAGAAAGAGAAGAATTAAAAATATTGCAAAAAAAGTATTAAATGAGGGAAATGCATGTATCAAAAGTCTTTTTATCTAGAAAATTATTAAAATAGAATTTATAGATATATCTTTTTTTATATAATGCATGAAAAAGAATTGAGATCTTATCTTTTTCAAGTCACAGTGCAGTACAGAACCTTAGACCATAGGATTTTGAAACTCCAACAACACTCATCCATCTCATTTTACAGAAAAGATCCCATGAATTATGTTTGATCTTAAAGATTGGTTTAGGTTCAAGGATTAGCAAGGATTAGCCTAAAATCACTTTTTCTCTGATTTACTAATGAACTGAACAATTTAAGATACACACAAAGTAAAAGGCACAATGAGAAAGTGCAGCTTCTTGATGCATTCATTTTATCAGCTGAGGTGCAGGCTAACCTTCTATGACAAAGTGTACCTGATCCATGAATCCAGCAAAGCTGGAGGATACATAGTTGACTTACCTGTAGAATTTCTACACACCAACAAGGAAGCAGCAGAAAAAGAAATCAAGGAATTGATCTCATTCGCAACTGAACCCAAAACCATGTTGCCTAGGAATAAACCTAATGAAAGAAGTAAAAGATCTGTACTCTGAAAACTACAGAAAACTTATGAAAGAAATTGAATATGATACAAAGAAATGGAAAAACATCCCATGCTCATGGTTTGGCAAAACAAATATTGTTAAAATGTCTACATACCCAAAGAAATCTATACATTCATGCAATCCCTATCAAAATACCGGGAAAATGAAAGTGGACCACCTTCTTACACCATACACAAAAATAAATTCAAAATGGGTGAAAGACCTAAACATGAGACAGGAAACCATTAAAATCCTAGAGGAGAACACAAGCAGCTCCCTCTTTTACAGCAGCCATAGCAACTTCTTGCTGGACAGGTCTCTGGAGGCAAGAGAAACAAAAGCAAAAATGAACTATTGGGACTTCATCAAGATATAAATCTTCTGCACAGTGAAGGAAACAGTCAACAAAACTAGAAGACAACCTTTGGAATGGGAGAAGATATTAGTAAATGACATATCTGATAAAGGATTAGTATCCAAAATATATAAAGAACTTATCAAACTCAACACCCAAAAACCAAATAATCCAGTTAAAAAAGGGGCAGAAGACATGAATAAACATATTTCCAAAGAGGATGTACAGATGGCTAACAGACACATGAAAAGATGCTCAACATCACTCATCATAAGGGAAATGCAAATCAAAACCTCACACCTGTCTGAATGGCTGAAATTAACAACATAGGAAACAACAGATGGTGAGGATGCCCAGAAAAGGGAACATTCTTACACTGTTAGTGGGAATGCAAACTGGTACAGCCACTCTGGAAAACACTCAAGAAGTTAAAAATGGACCTACCCTATGATCCAGCAATTGCACTACTAGGTATTTCCCAAAGGATACAAAAATACTGCCCTGAAGGGGTACATGCACTGGGACGTTAATAGCAGCATTATCAACAATAGCCAAATTATGGAAAGAGCCCAAATGTCCATCAACTGATGAATGGATAAAGAAGAATATTTCTCGGGGCGCCTGGGTGGCTCAGTGGGTTAAGCCGCTGCCTTCGGCTCAGGTCATGATCCCAGGTCCTGGGTTCGAGCCCCACATCGGGCTTTCTGCTCAGCAGGGAGCCTGCTTCCTCCTCTCTCTCTGCCTGCCTCTCTGCTTACTTGTGATTTCTCTCTGTCAAATAAATAAATAAAAAAAATCTTTAAAAAAAAAAAAAAGAAGAATATTTCTCAGCCATCAAAAAGAATGAAATTTGCCATTTGCAACCATGTGGGTGGAGCTTGATTGTATTATACTAAGTGAAATAAGTCAGAGAAAGACAAACACCATCTGCTTTCACTCATATGTGGAATTTAGGAAATGAAATATGTGGGAACACCTGGGTGACTCAGTCAGTCTGACTTGATTTCGGCTCAGGTCATAATCTCAAGGTCCTGGGATCAAGCCCTGAGTTGTGGGGGGTTCCCTGCTCAGTAGAGGGACTGATTGTCTCACTCTCTCTCGGCCCCTACCCCTGCTCACATTCTCTCTCTCTCTTCAAATAAATAATCCTTTTAAAAAAGAAATGAAACAGATGAACATAGAGGGGGAAAAAAAAAGAGGGAACCAGGGTTCTTAGTGAAGAGGTGAGTGGGAGGATGGGCTAAATTTGTAATGGGTATTGTAATGAGCACTGGTGTTAGATGTAAGTAATGAATCACTAAATTCTACTCCTGAAACTAAGATTACACTATATGTTAACTACCGGAATTTAAAAACATGAAATTACAAAAATAAATAAATAAATAAAAGATGTGTGTGGGTTCAAAAAAAAAGAAACCTCAAAGTGTACCTGCTCTATAGTCTTAAGAGTGATAGCGGTTCATTTTTCTCTCATGGAGAAGTGTATAGGTGATGACTAGTGGGGGACTGTCAGAACAGCTCCGTCACCCACCATGGCTCTAGTTATCACCACTCCACAGCCAATGACAGGGGGACAGAGAATTCAAGGTAAACAGTCTGTACTAATGAAGGTGACTCAGAAGTTGTAGTCATCCCTTCAATTCGTGTCCGATAGGCCCAAATTTAGTTATACGACCACACTTAGCTGCAAGAGAAGTTGGGAAAAATAGTTCATAGCTGGGCACCCATTATTGTCACTGCATCTTAAATTCTTTAGAGTCTAGGATAAACGTTCTTCCTCCTAGCATGAGGTAGGTGTTTCAGTTGGGAGAACTGAGGCAATGAAACAGACAAGCAAAATGAATACTTAATGAAACATCACAACATATTGAATAAATATGAGAGAGATTAAATACAAATTTACAGAGGCATCTATTTAAAACGACAATTCTATTTGGGTGCCTGTGTGAGTTCCTACCACGTGGCATTTTCAGCCAGTGTGTGTCTATTGTCTCTGGGCAATTAAAATTATTCAGCATCAAAATCTTAGCTCTGGGACCAGAAAAAAGAAGCTAAGAAGCATTCACTGATAGTCTGATTCGAAACAACTGCCTTTCCCTTTGCTCTATTCATACATATTTCAGTCGGCATTAATGTAAAGTACCTCGTGGGCTCTCTTCTACATGAAATCCTTGTTCTCAGTTTGGCAGCAGTCCTGGCACTAGGTTCTAAATGGTCATTCTGGGATGGTAAATCAGCAGCCCTCAGCTGATGGGTCTCACAATGAGGAGATTGCTGGAGGCAGGTGGTGTTGTGAGGCGTAATTCTGTTGGCATTAAGTGACAATTCATATTTGCTACAGGAGCAGTAAATTGCACTGTTTTAAAACAGGAAGTCTGAGTTAAAAGCTGTGTAAAACCATTATACTGTAGCCAGCACTCCAGGCTTTTCTAATTAGGTCATTTGGAAAAAGATGACCTTTTAGTTTCTGTGCCTCTTTGCTGGGGACACATGTTTCTAATTATCATTTGTATTTTACTCCGCCAAAGCTGTTGACAAGCTGAGCTTTTTTGTGTGTGTGTGCATGCCCGTGTGTGTGTGTGTGTGTGTGTGTGTAGGCACATGCGCACGGGCACTTACTCTATGAGTTAATAACATTTCTGTGTTCTAGCACTGGGCAAACAGAAGAAGATGGAAATAATACGTGCAGTAATTCTAATGTCAGAGCAACTAAAAATCATATGGATTTGTGTGAAGAACACACTAAAGGAAGTTTCTGATGTTCCTAGTGTTTTAGGACAACTTGACTGGAACTTTGTGTAAACTCACCATATTGATGATTCTTCTGTTTGGGCTGGCAGGTGTGAACACACCGTGTAAGATACAAGGAAGAAATGAACTTAGGTCCACACTGCTAACCGAACATAACTGCTAGTCATGCTTCAATTTCTGTCCAGCACTCAAACCAAAGATCTCATGATGGTCTCTTAAGGCTCACTTGTCCTTCTGCATGCTGTTCTTGGAATGTTTACAAATGCAGACCCATACTATCTCTGACTATTCCCTTCTTTGACAAGAAGTTCTGAAGAAAGGGACAACATGATTATCTGTGGTTCAAAAATATATTTCATGTTTTAGGAGATAACTGAAGAAGCCAGGCATTCTCTAATGCTGGCTTTTCCAACTGAGTTCCTTTTCTGTTGTGGGGAAATTTTCTCAGTATTGTATTGGGTTCTCCATCTGAAATCATAAAATCGTAAAATCACAGAGCTGGCAAACCTTTGAGAAGTCTTCCAGGTCACAGTCTGCCTTGAGGCCTTTCTGAACTTACTCTCTCCTAGAATATAATGGTCTCCTATTTGCTTAGCAATCTCTCACCAGGGAGACTTGACAAGGAAGGATGGTACTATCTAAATGTTTAATATACAAATTACTCTGGCAGTTTGAGGAAAATGTATGGAAGATGATTTGAAGTTTATTATGAAATTGCTAATAATTTATTCAACTCAATTTTCTCTTAGAAGTCCTATACTGGATAATGATGGGTCTCTAATGGAGTGGTTCCAAGTCTGGAAAGGGAGCTGGCAGTCACTGTATGATAGAGGTTGGTGACCTGCTAAGGATACTGAGCTGGAGTTCTGAGCAGCACAGCCTGGGTCCGATCCAGGTGAAAGCATCATATTGGGGAAGGGTTTCTTGATTTGGGCACTCTGAAGTCTGCTAGTTTTCTCCTACTGCTCTGCTGATCCTAGAGGATGTGGCTTTTATTTCTTTCAACTCAGTTGAATAGAAACTACTACTGAGTTGTTTATCAATGATTAAAACATCAGTGCAAGTGGCTGAAAGGAGGGCATTTTAACAGATGATGGGGCTGAAAGTTGGTGTTGTCCGAAGACCCAGTCAAATAGCTGGTGATGGTAGTATTTATGAGATGACCATGAGAATGTACCTAGCGGACCTCCCAGTGCAGTGACTATAATTGACCAAAGTTCCCCAGCTGGTGCACTCTGAAATCTATTGCCACGTTCACACCGAGGCCACACTTTGTAGCCAGTAACTGAACTGGGCAGCCATACTAGGGCAGACTCATTCCAGGGAGACACATGACTCTTTTGACAGCCACCTTTGGCTCATAGACTTACCCACCACCTTGCAGAACTTCCCTCAGGCTGTTGGGTGAGTGCTTTTCCTCTTCGGCTCCTCAGGGAATGGCTTACACGTGGATATCACCACTTTTCCATTTTCCCCTGGCTCTCTCCTTACTTTTACCTATATTGCCCTAATGAAATTCTGGGCGTGGTAATCTTTATGCCCTACACACAACAAACACTAGGCTGTGGTACTTTACAACACTTCTTTTGAAGGCTTGGGGGTACTATAGGAGAACACTAAGATGAGAAATGAAAACTTATCACCGGTTCAGATCTCACCTGTTCCAGATGCCATCTGGCAGGCTCATGACAGGAAGCATCGTTTTCACTGACTCTGCTTACCCCTCTGTCTATGATGACATTACTCAGGGTTGTTTTATCTCCCTTAAAAGGGAGTTCTCTCAAATCAGTTCTTCCTGGAAATCTGGGACATTTGTTCTTGCCTCCTTCTTCATTTCTCATCCTAGCCAAAGAATTTAAAATGAAGTTAACAACATCCTGGTTTCCACAGAGATGCTGTTCATAAAAGCTATCATTCAAACTTAGTCTAAAATTCCCTATTTCAGAATAAGACTTTGGTTTTTCTTGTGCATTAAACAAAGGCAATTAAGACGATTTCCTAAAATCGCATATTGCTTTGACCCCTAGATCAGTGTTTCTGAAACTTGGCACTATTGACATTATGGACGTAATACTTCCTTTCTGCGGGAGTCTGCCCTGTGCATTATAAGGTGTTTAGCATCACTGCCCCAGTCATGACAACCCAAAATGTCTCCAGACATTGCTGAATGTATCCTGGGGGCAGAATCACCTCTGGTTGAGAACTGCTGCCCTAGAACAACAGGAACAAACTGAAAGCAACTTTCAAAATAGCATTTTTGCTTCTGTATGGATGACCACCTGTGCTGCACATTGACTATAATGTTAACCCAAAAAAGTAAAGTATAAGAAAGAGAGTGTGTGTGTGTGTGTGTGTGCACATACATGTAGTAGCTTACATCTGTGATGCTGGGAAAAGTGAACTGATTTGTCATTTTACAATGTTATTGACTAATGCAGAAAAAAAAACACCAAAAATTCTCCAATACTAAACCCACCACACAGCGGAACATTGCAATGGGAATAGAACTACATGGTATTTTTCAAAGGCAATAGAAATCTACTTCTAGCTTTACATTTATTTACCATGAAAAACTTGCTAAAAAAACACGACTTTTTGAGATCATATATCTGCTGTGTCAAGGATGCTCCATTGCCATCTTTGTGACACATACTATTTCTGGAAGTACATTATACCTGGAGGAATGAGGGCGGAGTCCTCAGCTGGCAGTGATTGGGCATTGATTTTCTCTGGTGATGACACATCATCATCGTCTGCTGCTTTGTAAAATCCCCGCCACCAATGCTTCATTGGTGAAATAGTCCATTTGCCGGAGTGGCTTACTGGGGTCATCCAAGTTTTGGCCTTTATTTTAGTCTGACTCCAAAGTGCAAACCATTGGAGGTGGCTGTTGTGATGGGTGGGTAGAGGTAAAGCTCTGTCTCTCTCCTTGACACATTATACATGAGATATGAAATATTTCTGAAAGTGGATGAACTAAGAATTGGGCAAGATATAAAGATCTTATTTGCCATGTAGGCTTTTCCTGATGTATTTCATTTTTTGGTTTACTCCTCTCCATGACCTTTTGATCAAATCAAAGAACCAGGCTATGTGCAATGAAGCAGTTACATGATGATGCTATATTTTAATAGTTCACTATATTTAATGACCCCAAAGCATAAGCAATTGACTAGATCATAAAGATCAAAAGCCAAAAGCTGGGGGTGCCTGGGAGCCTCGGTTAGTTGAACATTTGACTCTTGGTTTTTAGCTCAGCTCATGATCTCAGGGTCCTGGAATCTAGCGCCTTGTCTGGCTCTATGCTCAGTCTGTTTAAGATTCTCCCTTTCCCTTTGCCACTCCTCCATTCACATGAGGGCACTTTCTCTCCCTCTCTCCCTCTGTCTTTCAAATGAATAAATAAGTCTTTAAAAAAATAAAGGTCAGAAGCTGGAAAATTTTGGAGGAATATGGTAGGGGAAAGGCAACTCTGTCTTTAAATCTTTCCGCCTAGGTAAAGCGAGGAGTGGCTATTTAATAGTGGGTCACCTCAGGGCCATTCCATAGGTATCTTATTACCACCAGCCCCAGGAATCACCTGCAAGTGAACAGTGAAGACAAAATGCCTAGTTTTTGCATAAGAATCTCTTTCTTCCTTGTATTGTTGAGAACACTAGGAGATCATTATCTTACATACTCAAGGTGTGGCAAGATAATACTGAATTGGAATCAGCCTACTAGGACTCCATTAAATGGCTGGTGACTTTGGATGAGTCACATGGAATCTCTGCATCTCAGTTTCCTCTTCTGTTCCCTGAAGCTGCTCCTTTCAAAGGTCTCTTTTCTGCTCTAATTCCTTGTGTCACCCTCTGAACTTATGCTTCCAAAATTCTTTAACGTTTTCTAATTTATCTTAAAAATTTATGAGACTTTTGCACTTGTCTGTGTATGTTTGTCTTAATATAAAAATAACACGTTATTTCTTTTTCCACAAGAGACCTGCTTTATTTTTTTCCAGCTTTATTGGGATAAACTTGACATGTAACATTGTATAAGTTTTAGGTGTACAGTGTGTTGATTTGATACATTTTTACATTGTAAAATGATTACTACTCTACCATTAGTTTAACACCTCCATCACCACACATAATTACTTTTTTTTTTTTTTTTTTTGTAGTGAGAACATTTAAGATCTTACTCTCTTAGGAGCTTTCAAATATAAAAATAACGTTTAAAATTAATGAGTCCAGTGGATGCTATGACAAGATGAGCCTCTTTTATTTGGAAGCTTCTGCAAACCCCTGGCATGTAATACTGTAACTTACTTCGATTTGGGGAGGCAGGCTAATAACCGTTTTAGCTCATCCCTGCTCTTATCAATCAGAATAGGGTAGGTTATAATCTCAAGATTTCAGTGGCTTGAAATAGTAAAGGTTTCTCTTTTCCTCATAGCAAATAGTCCCCGTTGGTCAGCGGGGAAGTTCAGCTCATTCTCCCTCAGGGCCCAGGCAGAGGGAGGCTCCTTCTCTACACTTTATGCTTCATGTTAGTCAAGGCAGGGCAATGGAGATGTGGTGAATTGTTCACTGGCTCTTATATCACTTACATTTCATTCACTGAAACAAGTTACAAGACCATGCCTAGCTGCAAAGAAGGAGGAAATGCCATTCTACAAAGTTCCAGAAGGCAGAGAGCCAGAATGAGTTGGCAAACAGGACTAATGCTTACCACATCAGCTAAAATCAAGAATGGGACAGAAAGAGGTGCCTAAGAGAGCCAGCAGTGGTTTTGGACATGTCACCAGACGATTACCAGCTGCCCAGGAATCTCTTTACACATGAACTCACACAATGAACACATGACTAATGTTTATTTCCCTTTACTATTTACACGTTTGCTTCACAGCATCTTTCTTCAAAGAATATATGAGATTTTTGAAGACTACAATCACATTCTAATCCTGCTTCCCTGAGATTACTTCTAGAGACTACCTTGACTGGAGTTCTTGGATTTTTAGATCCCTCTGTCCATGCATGACAGTTTTCTGTATGACTAACTCCTACAGTTGGTTAAGCAAGCAGAGCCATTGTCTCTGGATCCTGCTGGTTTAAATTTCAAAGGGCCACATTATCTCCAAGTTTTTAAAGGGTATCTCGTTAGCAAAAGAAAAGGGCATCCTCCCTCTTTCGAGTAATGTTTTGCTCCCCACAGAAGGAGGGAAGACATTGAAGACTGTGGAGATGGACTCTAGCCAGTCTACCTAGGGTCCTTTTCAGTAGCCCTGGGTCTAGAAAGTGCCACGCCAGTTTTGCACTTTCTCCTTCCAGCCACGGACTGTCTGTTGACCATTAGGAAATATTTTCTGAGCATATTCTTTGTAACATGGTGCCAGGAAATATAGAAAATCTGAGGCAAACTGAACCACCTCTCTCACTCTTGCTCTCTCTCTCTCTCTGAGGCTCCTGGGATATTAAAAAATAAAGTAAAGCCAAAAAAGGATCATAGAAACTGTGATGAATTTAAAGTTGTTGGATGGAGTGCTTCTTTTTTAAAACTCTTGCCAGTATGTCTATGAAAGTCTAGGTATAATCTCATTTGGAGATATCAAAAATCTAAATTTGAGTCTTGTTTTTGAATATGAGGCTTATGCCAAATGGTTCTCTTGGATTCTCCCATCCCCACTATCTCCATGATAGGTCCTGGTAGTAAGTGTAAGACATTTTGTCTGCCCTTGAGACACTCAAAATCAATTTAGGGAGTCTGTATTAAAAATATAATACAGAACTAATACAGGTGGGTATATAATAAAGTGCTTAGTTGGCAGCAGAGGCCACATGTGTTTTTAAGAATTTAGAGAACAGAGGGATCAGCGTAGGCTAGAGTAGTGAGGAGTGTTTTCATGTAAGGCTTGGGATAAAAGGACAAGAGGATTTTAGGAAAAACAACAATGACAACAAGGTATTGACATCCTTCTATAAATCTATATTCAATTAAAACTGTCTCTGCTCTATCAGTTTCACTGTTGGTCCATTCTCAGCCAAACCGCGCCCCCCCAGATCTGAGCCCTTCCGAAATCCTGTTTAATTTAAGCCCTGTGTTTCTCTCTCTTTGAAGTAGGTTGATATGTGAACCAACCACCACCAGCGATGCAGATCTGAGGGCAAACAAGGGACTTTGTTCACACTTCCCTTTGAGTCCAGGAGGGAGCTAATAACTTTCCTTCCTGGTTCGCCAAAACATGGCAGGGGACGAGCAGTATGGATGGCAGAGTCGACCCAGGCAATCCTTCTGGAGGGATTTCTTAAGCTCTCGGCTCTTTGAAGTAAATCAGGATACCGCATGTGAAACTATCCTGAGTGTAGTGAGAACAGACCCGCAAAACCTTCTTGCTCTAGTGGGGCTGCGAGCATCCCCTACGGCCTCCCTTTTGGACAGCAGGAGCCCAGGGAGCACGCTCCATGGAGTCACCAAGTCTGCAAGAGGTGGGAGAACCGTTTCTACTCATTGAATCCTGCTCTCTTCTGCGATGCTGACTGGAGGGGGGAGGATCATCAGACTGAACTCCCTTCCCTTCTAAGGAGGGATAGTACCCCCGCCAAAACCAAAGTTAGAATTTTTATTTGAAAATGAATTCTTAGACTCTGGTTTTAGTTAGAAATTTCCATAGGGAACAATAGAACTATAGTACATTTCTAATTTAAAACTTTGCATTGTTGATGAAGTCTTGAAAATAACAAGACCAGGCAACCCAAACATCTGTTACTTTCAATCTTTTCTCTCTCCACTTGCAGCAAGTTTGTGGCACAGTTTTGGAATGTGGGAACTGTCTCTGATCAGTATTTTGCGGGGGTTTTGGAATGCATAAGAAAATATAGATAAGATTCTGTGCTCAAAATTTATAATGCATTGCAGATTGCACTGTGGGTTTCTGAAACAACAAAAAAAAATCATGGTGGGTTTTAAAGCAGTTTGGAGAAATAGCACAGCCCTTTGATGTAGGGTATTTAAATTAAGGTTAGTCACAACATAAAGCTCAAATTTAAAATGTGTCTCCTTTCGATTACCACACATCAAACTACTTGTAATAGAGACAAAATTGCATTTCTCTAGGGAGAAATGCAATGATATTTTGATGATCAAATGTACTGGGAACAAAGGTTCTTGTTGGCCCTACTGAGTATGGTATAGACAAGTTTCAGTCAACTTGGCTGTGGTCCAGTTGTAATGGCTGAGCAGGGTGGTTTTTGCTATCAGCAGCTTCTGGTGGGGAAAGTGGGGCTGGGGTCTGGTGGAGGCAAAGGCCAAACTCTCAGCACTCTATGATTTGAGGCCTAGAATGCTCCAGCTCCCTGATCCCTGGCTTCTGAGTCAAGAACTGGCAGCTCACTGTGCAGAGGCTCAGGAGAGCCTGAGCCACACAGCTTACCTTTGGTAAAGGATTCCTGTCCTTTGGTAATGGAACAAATCCCTATATGCCACATTATTATGATAATCATGATGATGACCCCAATGATTTTCTGGCAAAGGCTTTTTTAAAATGAATGTGACATTGAGATGCTTACTCTTTAACAAAAGTGCTATTACAGTGCAACCCACCAGGAAGTTATCATCTTGCACAAAATATTAAAGGCCATTTTCTTCCTCTTAAAATTCCTCTTAAAAAAAGATGAGGCGGTGCTGAGAGGAGATAATGTATGGGGACGAAGTTTTTCCCTCCACCCTCTGAGGTTCGATAGCAGGGTCTATGGAATAAAAGAACACTGGGCAGATTAATAAGAGGAAAGTTTACTGTCTTTATTAATTTTTAACATTACATACATAGGGATATCACAGGGAAAAATAGATACCCTCCCCAAAATGGCGAAATTTGACAGCTTATGTACTGTCTTAACAGAGGAAGGGGAGTAGGATTGCAGGCCACTTAACAAAGATGAATGGGCCCTTAGAATAGACAGGAGGCATGACAGTTTGTGACAAAGCTTGTCAGGGGGTGGTGTCAACTTCTAGTCTCTTCTGTGACCAGAATCAATCTTCCCTGGTTGATTAAACTCCCAGGGAGTGGATTTATAACAACTGAGTTCCTTTTGGAGGATCTGTCTTTAGGCAATGAAGGGAAGTTCAGGGAAAGCCTCTCTGCATTTGCTGCTTTCGAGTGTCTTCAGTTCACAATAAATCAGTATACCAAAGTGGTGTATTTTACGGACGGATGGTGTGTCCTGAACCATCCTTCCTTCGGTGCTCAGAAGGCAGCCTTATCTGGCCATCAGCAGTGAGGTCCTGAGCTAAACTAGGTGGGAATAAAGGATAACCAGGTGAGCAGGCTTAGTCTGGAGCTATCTCTAAAGGTCGGGGTAAAGAGATCTCAGTGTCACATATTGCAAGGAAGCTTGGAGCTAAGGGTGGTAAAGCAATTGCTTCTAAGCCTGTGTGCTCCTATCTGATGCTTTTCTGGACTCCCTGGGTTTCCTTCTTCTTAGTGCTCTGTCTTTTGGGGAGACTTTTGGGTCTTAGGTACTCAGGTCTTCTTGGTTCTTCAGTTTCATCGTTGGCTCTGTTTTTTCACAGTGGGCCATTACCTGTTATTATAGGGAGTGTTGGTCTCCTTGGGAGCAGCAATGGAGGGATTGTTCTGTTTTCCCCTTGTATCCTCCCATGCATTCTATAAGGTATCATTGTTGACACCTTAAAAACTAAGCTGTTCCTTCCTGATTCCTGTGACCCAGAGGATTTGTTTTCCTGCTTGCTTCTCTTATGAAATAATAACTTCTGAAATGTATGCATCATAGATCTAAATCAGAATTAAGACTGGATCTCTATTAATTTGGAAATCTAGGGTCTGCCTTTTATAATTACTAGGTTGTTTTTATCTCTGCAGAAGTTTCTGCTTAGTATTCTACCATGTTGGATTTTTCCTAGTTGCATTCTTATGATGGCTGTATCCACCTGCTAACTCAAAACAAATATGGTGGCCTGTTAGGCTAGAAGATTGCTGGGTCGCTCCAACAAGAGCAGTCCTTATCTCTAGTGTCAGTGTGAATTGCTGCCCACAATCGCAGGATCTCACCCCTAGCACCCTAATTTGGTACCTTTTTTCATGAATCTGAAAGGCTCTTGAAGTAGAACTTTGCAGAGTTTAAGGAAAAAAGAGAATATCCAGTCTGCTGTCTCTTTCTTTGTAAGTGAAAATAGTGGTATAGTTGCCCTGTAAATTGCAACCTGAAAATCCACCAATTTTAGCAGTCTTCCATGCAACTTCAGAAATATTTTTAAATAATTTCACTTTGAATTGTTGAATTGTGGTGAATTGTTGAATAGTGGTGCCTGGGCGGCTTAGTCAGTTAAGCATCTGACTCATGATTTTGGCTCAGGTCATGATCTCATGGGTAGTGGGGCTCTGTGCTCAGTGGGGAGTCTGCTTGAGGTTCTCTCCTTCTCCCCCTCTTCCCACTCATGCTCTCTCTCTCTCTCTTTCTCTCAAATAAGTAAGTCTTTAAAAAATGTTGAATTGAAAGGTTTTGAGAAGAATGGTGTATGTATAACCTGCTTCAGAGGATAATATCTGGTGCCCTCCCATAGTTGGGTGTCATCTTACCTGTGTATGCCCTCTTTGCCCTTAGGCCTTTCTCTTGGCTTTGTGATCCAAGATATATTCACACGTAAGGTTATATTCACATAACATACACATGTTCATACATGTATATCATATATAAATTAATGTACATGGCACGCAATAAAATTGTGTTGAATCAGTTAATAAACATATGCTGTACAGTGTGTGTGGGGGGGGGTTGTTTAGCCTGTGCTCTGTAGATGGAGATACTGGGAGGAGTTTTCTTCTGTCTCTGAAGTTTTTATTTGTAGCTTCAGAGATTTTACTTTCCAGATAATTCCTTTTCAAGAAGTTTGAAGAAAATTTACAGAGCAGTTTTAACTTACCTGTAGGTGGAAAAAAGGATAATTTTTACACTTTACAGCAATTTTGGATTTTTCACATGTGGATAATTCTGAGTTTACAAAGCAAACCCTTCAAAATTTCCTATTCTTTAAGTTGAAATGGTTGAAAGTAATATTATGTTTGTATTTTGCTTTTCATAATTATTACTATATATATACACATATATTTATGTAATTAACATGACTATGAATTTGTGGTTGATTAGTTGCTTACTTTATCAATGCATTTTTTAATCTTTCTGAAATCTACATACATCTTAGACACAAAAGAAATACTCTTTTTCTTTTTGAAACTCTGGAAAATCCACTTATTTGCTTTTAGCTCTGGAAGAAATTATATGTATTTTTTGTTCAAGGAGGCATTTACTTTAAGCTGAAAAATAAAGCATACTCCCCCCCCCCCCCCCCACAAAAGTCAATTTTAATATCACCTTCAACTAAGTTTGATGGAGACTGGGTTACTGTCTTCCTCACCTTATCCACTTTATCTCAGAGTGGTTTGCAGTTAGATGGCATTGGTCCTTTTTATATAGGTGACAACATGTCCAGGAAATTTATGATGGTGTAAAGTCCTATGGAAGATGGAAATTCTCTCCTTTGAAAGTGGAATGTCCTCTACTACTGGTAAGAATAAGCCTCTTTTTTTTTTTTTTTTTTTTTTGGTATTGAGAGAACTTCAAGGTTTCTGCAAATTAGGAGGAAAAATCTCACACAATCTGAGAATACAGCATTTGGGAAAGTTTGGCTACTGACATCTAGATGGTCTTCTTTCATTTCTTGGAGAAATAAGTCTGTAAAAAAGTAAGACTTTCAAGCGGTAGTAATAAAGACTGAAATTTAACTTCTAAGGTCTTTCAGTAATACTAACTCAACTCTAATTCAATAGTATGCCCAGACTGGATATTAAGTATTATTTTAAAGTATAGGGAACAGAACATGTAGTACATAGGCAAAATATTGTTTTTCCATGAACATCATGTTTGACATTGCCCTACTTCTCCTGGTAGAATTTGTAAGTACAATCTTACTATAAGCAGCAGCATCACATTCCTGAGCATTTATATTCCCCAAATTATCTGAGACAGGTTGGCAAACTAGGGCTGCAGGCTCACTCTAGCCCACCACTTGTTTTTGCAAAGAAAATCTTTCTGGACACAGTCATGCCCATTTATTTGAGCCTTGTCTATGGCTGCTTTTGTGTTAAAAAGCAGAGTAGGGTATTCGTGATACACACTGTACAGTTTGCAAAGCAAAAAGTATTCTGACCCTTAGAGAAAAAGTTTGCTGACCCCCTAGTCCAAGATATTAGTTTAGTTTTTTTTTTAAGATTTTATTTAATTTGACAGAGCGAGATCACAAATAAGCAAAGAGGCACCCAGAGACAGAAGGGGAAGCAGTCTCCCCATTGAGCAGAAAGCCCGATACGGAGCTCGATCCCAGGACCCTGAGATCATGACCTGAGCCAAAGGCAGAGGCTTAACCCACTGAGCCACCCAGGCATCCCCAAGATATTAGTTTTATTCTCTTTTCCTCACTGATGGTACCACAGAAAACCTTAAATAATATATATTTAGCCTCTTGTGAATAGCATTGCTCTGTTCTTTGAACACAAAATTAAAGTAAAACAAAAGTATGAAAACAACAGTCTCTGCTCCCCCCCCAAAAGAAAAAGCTCTTAGAAAATTTAAGAGGTACTGATATGAGTTAAACTCATAGGATCCTGAAATAAGCTCATTAAAATATGCTGACGTTGATGAAATATTGTCGGGCAGCATATGAGAAAAAAATATTGGTCCAACAATCAGAAGACTTATGTTCCTATTTCAATTTTGCCATTCTCTAACTCCGGCATTGGCATCTTCTCTGGTGAAGGGCAAGCCAGAAAACACTGTAGGCATTGTGGGCCATACTTATTTTATTTCATACAAAAGAGGAGGTGGGCTGGACTTGGTATGAGTCCTGTGATTTGACCATCCTGCTCTCAGGGTGATAAGCCTGATAAGCCACAACCTTCATGGGCTCCGTTTTTAGGAGACCCAAAATCAACAACACTTTCCAGTTTTAATATTTTTCTATCTTGTTACATGAATCAAAGTCAATGTTTACACATGGCTAAGTTTTACATGGATCATTTTCTTACCACATGGCAAATAGAGTCAGAACAATACAGGTGAAAATAGTATGTGACAAGAAACTCAATTTTGACATTTCCTTGTATAAGAGCCTCTATCGCCTTGTAATACAATGATTCCAAACTTAAAAGTGTGACTCAACAACTATTTGATCTTACTCTCAGTTTTGTGGGTCAGAAATTTTGGCAGTGCTTGTTTGGATGGTTTTCTCTTAGGGTTTCTTTTGCAGCTTTTGTTAGATGTCAGCCAGGGCTGTGGTCATCTGCAGGTTTGACTGGGCTGGGGATCCGTGACACCTGACGGTTAATGCTGGTTATCAGCGCAAACTTAGCTGTTAATGAAAGCACCTACATGTGTCCTCTTCCCCTTGGAGATCTTGGGTTGGCCAAACTTTTCGCATGGTGTTTAGCTTGCTCCACAGTGAATTTTCCTAGAGAATGGGGTGGAAGCTGCATGACCCATTCTGACCCAGCTCCATAGATACATAGAAGTCACAAGTTTGCACAGATTCAAGTGGAGGAGAGGTAAACCTGCCCAATGTGAGAAGTATCAAAGAATCTGGGACCATATTATAAAATCACCACTCCTAGCTTTTGTGAAGTTTAAGTTTATAACTCTTAACACCAAGTTAGTAGAAGTTCTGTATCAGCTATTATATAATTAACCACATTCATTAAGGGCAAGATATCATGATTAGGATCTTCTTAGGTCTCAAATGAAGCTGACTGATATATGTGTGTGTGTGTGTGTATCCATTTCTTATCCAGTCATCATCCATCGGTGAACATTTAGGAGATACCCACACACACTGGAATATTATTCACCCTTAATAAAAAAGGAAATCCTGTCATTAGTGACAATATGGATGAAATTGGAGAACATTAATCTAAGTGAATTAATCTACAAAAGTAAAAGGGCAGAATGGCAGTTACTAGGGGCTGTAGGGCCTGGGAAATGGATAGATGTTGCTCAAAGGGTATAAACAGATATAAGACGAGTAAGTTCTGGAGACCTAATGTACAGCCTAGGGACTACAGTTAATAATGCGGTGTAGTATGTCAAAACATGCTAAAAAAGGAGAACTTAAGTGTTCATCATACACACACATGAAGAAAAGAGGTAACTGTGTGAGGTGATGGATTTTTAAATTAGCTTCATTAATCATTTCAAAGTGTAAACACCTCAAAATGTATATCTATATGAAAACATCACCTTATACATCTTAAATATGTGCAATTTTTGTTAGTCATATCTCACTAAGCTGGGAAAAAAAAGGTGATTGGAGAAGTGGTGTGGGAGGGGAGTTCAGATAGGACTTGTCAGCCATGGGAAGGAGTTTGGATTTCACTGAGGAAAGTGAGAAGTCCTTACAGTGTTTTAAGCAAAGGCATAATACTCTCTGACTTAGATTATTGATATCCCTATGGCCCCCGTATATATAATAGCCTATGTTTTTTGTAAGTGGGCAAGAATGGAGGCAGAAGGCTCTAATTGAAGGCTTTTGTGTAATTTTGTGTGCAAGATGTTCATGGATTGCAGTAATTGTTAACAGTATGGATGATTAGCAAAAGTAAAAACAGATAAGAAACTATTCCCATTTTCCAGATAAGTAAGTAGAGAGAGATTAGCCAATTTTTACTGAAGTGGTAAACTGGTGTTTGAACCTACATCTAATTTCACAGAGCAACCAAATGTCATGTAGATTTGTCACATTTAAATTAGTGAAGTCCAATTAAATGAGATTTTATTATAATTTAGGTGGATTAGGCCAAATTAAGTCATTAACCATGGTCCTATTTTTAGACAGTTTTTACAATCATGCCTCTTCATTATCTCCATGTTCAAAATATTTAAAATATAATAAATTGGACGAACTGTAAATTATATCACCACGTTTTTATATGATTTTTATGGCAAATGGGGAACTTTCTGCAGATATAAAACCCAGAGCCTCATATACACATCCTGCATTATCCTGAGGATCAAGGCCTAATCTTGTCAACCTGAGAAAGTTTGTTATTATCAGTCCTGGGAATTGATAAGTGATCAGTATTGTATATGAAATTTGTTTTTCTTCAGGTTCAATAGGTGGAAGAGAGTACTGATTGTAATCTGGAAGCAAATCTAAGGAATGTCTCCTTTTCCTGAGAAGCTGGATGTTACCAGCGATTCCTCATGGTACCTAAAGAGCCTGGAGAGGTTCCCTTAACTGGGTCTTTCTTCCTTTCTGCAAGGGATGAGAGGGAGACTCTTCAGTTCTATTCTTGCTGCAGCACTTTAAAAAATGTTTATTGGAGAAGAAATTGACTCCTTTGTCATTAAGTTCGCGGAATCTTTTTGTATTTTCTTCACTACGTTACCTCCCCTGTGATCTCTTTGAGTTACTGGCAAGGTGATTTACTTGTAGCTCTAAAACTTCTCTGTTCCTTGATTTATAGGTTATACCATGCTTCCTCTCTTGCACATGATCGAGATCTTCAAAGTGAGCATCTTTCAAAGGAGCGACAAGCAAAATACAGCTGCAGGAGCAGTAACTCCCTGTTCAGCAGCTTTGCCTGCTGTCACTGTTGACTGCTGGAGGTGGTGATCCATGTCAGTCACTAAAACGACACCTTGGCAAGACTGCAATCTGTTCCCAGAGTTTCTGTGTATGGCAACACTTTTAGATAACGAGATTTTCATATATTTTCAGCATCTCACACAGTGCCTGGAACATAGTAGGTACCTGGTAAATGTTTATTAATATTAACTAGAAAATCACATTTTGAAGGCTTTGCTGACCTGCTAGGGGTAGATTTGTTGCAGAATGGAGCAAGGCAAGAGTTTCCTCTTCCATCTTGGATACATTTTATTAACATCAGAATAAATAACTCTCCAAGCAGGCAGAGACTTTTAACGAGACTCAATGGATTGATATAAACTTATATTTTTAAGCCATCAAACTAAGAAGAGGTTAAGACTAACGTTTACTTATTAAGATAATTTCCTAATCATTCTTATAAGAACTTAATGAGTGACAAACTGACGCTGGATATAAATTTATGATTTCCCAAAATAACATTTGATTGGTTTGAGTGATGTCTTACATCAAGTAATCATAGTTAATTTTTGCTTCTGGAGAGATTTGACTTTACCAGTCTATCATGTCATCAGATGTATTTCAAGAATGATTTCTTTGTCTGTTGATACAGAGTTAAAGAATTCCTATGGAGATTCTTGAATCTATAACTTGTATTTTTATCAGGGCAGATGGGAGAAGTTCAGAATAGTGGCAAAAAAACTACATCTTCATCTGAAATATACTGCAAACACATAAAGAATGATTTCACATCGAAAAATATTTTTAGTCATATAAATCAAGGACAAATTTAGGATTTTTCTCATATCTGAGTTACGGTGCAAAAAACAGCGGGTCACTTAAGTTTAAAGGAAGGTCAATAAACACTGAGACCTTAATTATAGTGTAAACGTCAACAGTTCCAACAATGAGAGGATAGGAGTTGTAAATTAAACATACTATAAAACAAAAGTGAAATGCATTTTTCTTGTTGTATTTATTTCTCTAACATTTAATATCTATCATTAAGACTGATGTTTGCTTTTACCTCACAAAAACCACCCAGGTCTGAAAGAAATTTCAGAGAGTAAAATGTGGGGACAAAAATGTTACGTTTTACATTTCTGGATTCTTTTCTAAAGAATGAATTTTGAATTATTATCACTTTTTGTAATGAACATTCACCTTAACAACAACAAAAACCCCCTAACATTAATATCACAGTCATAGAAGGCACCATGAAAACTGGGAATAGGGTAATCTTTCTGTGTAGAAAGAACTCAGGCAACATGTAGGAATGGAGACTTACCTTGGGTGAGGCAAAAATATTCCCCCTATTATTCTAGCACTTACTTCCAGGGCTGATACATTGAGTCTGCATCTGGCTGTCTTTTTACCCAGATTCCAGTTCTTCCACAGACCAGGCACAACTGTTTTTTCATGGTCTTTACCCTTTTCCATAACAGTGGTGAGCGCTCACCCCAATTGCCACTGCTGTTTCCCACTGTGCCCTTGCCCTTGTGATATGGAATTTAGCCCGCTGCCCTGGTTCTCAAACCCTGGCTGCACATTGGAAGCCCCTGTAAGCTATTACAAACTCTTCATAGGCTGACCTCTCCTCCAGAGATTCTGATTTCATTGGCCTGGGTGGGGCTCAGGCTTTGGGAATTTTGGACAGCTCCTCAGGTAGTTCTGAGTTAAGAAGGAATAGATCACAATTTGAAGTTCTGCCTTTTAGCTCTCATCCTCAATTTAATGTTTCTCTGGTCCCCCAAGAGCCTCACAAAACCCAGGGCAGCCAGTCTCAGGTGAACCAGGGTGGTGATCCATGGTTCCTGACTCTTGCCTAAACTGCTTTCCAGATTCTTGTTGTCCACAATCCTTCTCAGGTGAGAAACTCAGAAGAGAGGTCAGAAAGGGGTAAGGAATCCTGATGGTAGCTGGTATCGTATTGGAATACATGGTGGAATGGATTCTTTTTATATGTGCACTAAGTGAATTGGGAAGAATGGGAGGGTAGTGGATTGGCACACCAAAATACATACGTAGCAGAATTAATCAAAGCAAACAATTTTAACCAACAGTATCACAGTAAGCAGCATTTCTATAGGATTTGGAAAATCTCAGATTCAAGTGGTGGCTTCACCGTTGCTAGCTGGGTAACAGGTACACATTACTTACCCCTCTCTGAGCTTTAGTTTCTTTATCTATAACACAGGCACAGTATCTGCTGTGCTCTCCTTACATGTTTGTTTTGAGGATTAAATTAAATTACAGAAGTGAAATAACATTTTATATTATTAGGTGATATATAAATGTTATTACTATGGGTTGAGCTGCTTTAATACGTATTTATATGAGCACATTTCGTGGTTCACTTTTTCAACAAGGGAATAATTCTGGGGAACAATGGTTATAAAACTGTAATGAAATCAATGTGTCACAGTCCTCAACTAATCTGCCTGGGTGGCAAGTTTATAAAAAATGAAGAATGCATCTTTTATAAACCTGATGTTTTAACCTTATATAGGGTACAATTGGTTATTGGTTTTGAAAAACAAAGTGCTATATGATTTTCTCATAATTTAAGAGATTTTATTTCAATAGCTATTGAGTACATAGTAAACATTAAAAGGGGGGAAAGCCCTATGGGAATAGGAACATTTGTGATTCTGATAGGTTATGGAACAGGTCTTAGTTTTGTCTTAAACAGTAGTGTCTTAGCCAATTTGGGCGGCTGTCACAAAGTACCATAGGCTGAGTGGCTTAAATGACATTAATTTCTCATTAAGTTCTGGAGACTGACATTAAGTTCTGGAGACTGGGAAGTTTGAAATGGGTTGCCAGCCTAGTTGGATTCTAGCAAGAGCCCTCTTCCAGGTTGCAGTCTGCCAATTTGTGTCCTCATGCAGTGGAAAGAGGGTGAGCTAGTTCTCTGGTATCTTCTTAGAAGAGGACTAATCTCATTCATGAGGGTATGAGGGTTGCATCCTCATGACCTAATTATGTCCCAAAGCCCCCACCTCTAAATACCAACACACTGGGAATTAGACTTCAAAAATTTAAAAAAAAATTGTTTCAGAGAGAAAGAGAGATTGAGAATGAGCTCCCAAGGCGGGGGAAGGGGCAGAGGGAGAGAGAAAGAATCTTTTTTTTTTTTTTTTAAGAGTTTATTTATTTATTTGTCAGAGGGAGAGAGCACAAATAGGGGAAGTGACAGATAGAGGGAGAAGCAGGCTCCCTGCTGAGCAAGGAGCCAGATGCAGGACCTGATCCCAGAACCCTGGGATCATAACCTGAGATGAAGGCAAATGCTTAACTGCCAGGCGTCCCAGAGAGAGAGAGAATCTTAAGAAGGTTCCATGTCCATCACAGAGCCCAACAGGGGGCTTGATCTCATGACCCTGGGACCATAATCTGAGCCGAATTGAAGAGTCAGATGCTTAACCAACTGAGCCACCTAGATTTCAGTTTTAATTCTGAGGGGACACAGACATTCTGTCCATAACATGTGACTACCAGAAATGGAATAATAGATAATGTCCATTTATACCATTTGCTGAGCCAATGCTGTGTATGAGGTACCATACTAAAATCTTTGAATGCTTCATCTCATTTAGCCCCCCACAGATTTCTATGTTAATTAGATTCTAGTATATATTTTTTTAAAATCAATTTTATTGCTGAAAAGGAAAACAAAAAAATGCCAAGGCACTTGGTCTTCATTTCCCTCTTTAGGGAGGTCTGTCATTTCCCTCTTTAGCCCAAGTAGTCTGACTCCAATTCCTTAATTTTTTTTAAAGATTTTATTTATTTATTTGACAGACAGAGATCACAAGTAGGCAGAGAGGCAGGCAGAGAGAGAGGGGGAAGCAGGCTCCCTGTTGAGCAGAGAGCCCGATGTGGGGCTTGATCCCAGGACCCTGGGATCAGACCTGAGCCGAAGGCAGAGGCTTTAACCCACTGAGCCACCCAGGTGCCTCCAATTCCTTAATTTTAACAACTGACCTGTACTGTCTTCCAGAAATCACTGTTATCAAGGTTTATTGGCATATTTATTTGTGGGAAATTGGCAAAAAGAACTTAGATTGAGGAAGAAGGATATCTTAAGGTTTCTTTCAGAAATAGTTACCTTGGCTCAGTGCGCAGAGCTACAGTTGAACTCTGTGGACGGTGGAGCTGCACATACTAGTTGAAAAAATTGTTCTCACGAGAAACTGTGGGTGGCTGGTACTCAATCACCCTGCTTCAGGTGATGGAGTGTGACATCATTGGGTCTTCAATGAACTGGGGTTTTGAGAATATCAGCAGATAGCATTGTAGGTTGCAGTTACGGTGGTCTCAAGTCATGGACCTTCGACATTACTCAGGGCACCAACCAGGAGAGGAAGAACATGATAGAGACCATACTGTAGTAGACTGCCCTCGGTTATGAGTAGAGGCAACATTCCCTTAGGTGTTCCCAGAGGAAGTCTGTGGGACACTTTGTATAATCAAGAGGAGACATGTCCCAGTAAAACACAGTTGATTCCTGTGGAAGTGACTTCAAAGTACCTGGAGGCTGGGGTGGCTTCAATAATAATAGGAACAAGAATGATAACAATTACCTTATCATGTGCTCTTCTGAATGCTTTCCATACAATTATCTCAATCTCTAAAGCAGTTCAATGAGCTAGACAGCTAGGTAATATTAATACCATCATTTTACAGATAAGCATCTTGGAGATAAATAACTTGTACAAGTTCACACAAGTTAATCAATGTAAGGCAAGATTAAATCAAATTTTTCTGATCCCAGAGCCCATGCCATATATTACACTTTATTTTCTTATTAAAAAAACCTAGCTGAAGAGGGTGTTGTACACCTTTTGATTAGAACTACCATGAAAATTGGAAGTGGTTGAATGTCAACCAGGCTATTACACCAAGGGCATGAGTACCAGTGTTGGATTCATTAATATAACAGGACACAGCTGGGGCTTTTTGTTCAGTATGCTCATAGTTTCTTCAACTGATCCTATGACCTGCAGAAACTATGCTAATCATTTAGGAACAACCAGTGAAATTAATCACCCTCTAAATGCAGCTTAAGTCACAAAAAATGCTTTGAATAAAAGGATTTTGATTGTTTGTTTGTTTTGCATTAGAAAGGCCAGCATTGATCAGTGATTCCAAATTACAATCACAAACTCATGTTGATCTCAATAAAAAAAAACTGGGTCTTTAATCCTGTTGGAGGACACCTCAATTTGAGATTTTAGGTCTGGTTAGGTATGTACGGAATATGAACAGATTCCACTTAATTATAAAGGACAGGAATGTTGAAATATTGAGAACCATGTATCTACAAGCACTGAGAATGATAGGGCAAAAGGGTTTCAATGATTTTATTAGAATATTAAGCTATAATATCAGCTGGAACTGCACACCATATTATTGCTCCCAGGGTATATGGGTCTACCTGATTTATCAGCCTCAGAAACCATCTTCTTTCATCATTGGAGTCCAGTTGGCTCCTAGATGCAGAACTGGCCCAACATTCTGGCCCTCTGGATGAGATCGCCAATGCTGTCATTTTATCTCTGATCTTAAGACCGAGTTATCATTTAAACTTTTTCCTTATTCCCGTGACTTTGTCCTACTCTGTCTTCCAGCTCTGGACCCCAAATGCTGGCATTTCCTCTGTGCTGGAGTTCTGGCTTGGTAATTTGTTCAAGACCATGGTCTTTTTTTTTTTTTTTTTCATAACTTGAATCTCTTCTAAAACTCCAACCTGGTGGCTGGGAAACCCCCAGAGAGTAAGATTCTCTCTTACTGGTTATCTTCCTGCACAGACATGTGACCACTTTCAGCTGCTGGACGTTGGCAGCCACATGCGGCAAGAGGCTACCTGGTATTGCAGTGGTTGTTGAACCTCAACTTTCATCAAAATCACTTGATGAATTTTTATAATTTAGAACTCTGGGTTGTACCTCCAAGAGATTCTGATTCGCAGCTTCTCTAGGTAGGACTCTGCAGGTGGGTAGAGAGAAACACTGCCCCTTTTTCTGTTGTTAAACCAGTGCCGGCCAACATTGCACTTCTTGTTCTACCAGGTCAGTCCTTCTTCCCAAAGGTCTTGTCACTTTATCCTACTCCAGATGACCTTTGGATCTCAGGTGTGGCCTCCTCTCATCTCCAAACACTATTAGATGGTCTCGTGCTACTGTACATTCTGTCCTTAACCCATCCTAGCACATATAACATGGTTTATATTTCTCTATTCACTTCTTTATTCATATAAATATAAACTGCTAGACTATGAACTTTGAAGGGAAGGTTAAGTAATGTTCACCTCTGAATCCTCACTGCCTAATGTGGTACCTGGTGCAGAGGAAGAGGACAAAAGATAGTTATTGAATGGTCTGGTCTAAATGGGTCTAGATTGGGCGCCTGGGTGGCTCAGTGGGTTAAGCCGCTGCCTTCAGCTCAGGTCATGATCTCAGGGTCCTGGGATCGAGGCCCGCATCGGGCTCTCTGCTCAGCAGGGAGCCTGCTTCCCTCTCTCCCTCTCTCTCTGCCTGCCTCTCCGTCTGCTTGTGATCTCTCTCTGTCAAATAAATAAATAAAATCTTTAAAAAAAAAAAATAAATGGGTCTAGATAGTGGCTGGGCTTAGTCAGTCTTACTCAGCTGAGTCAGCGGGGCTACTTGAAGATCTCAATTTGAATGACTTTAGGGATGCTGTTCTAGACATGTTTCTGGGATGGGAAAGAACTAAGCTTAAGGACACAATCTAGCCCAATCTATCCAGTTGATTGCTAGACTCTGATATGGTTTCCAGCACTGGTTCTCACATAAGGAACTTCCTCAAGTACAAACATGGAACCAGGCCCATGTGGTTTCTTAAAATTCAAAATATTCGAATTTTCAGTGTGAAATACAACATTTTGGACATAAGGCACTTAAGTGTTAGAGAAAATAGGAAGACTTCACGTTGACTTGGGGCTGGATCTTGTGTTTAGAGATAGCTGATGCATTTCAGGAAGCAGCAGTTTCCTCTTATTTTTTTTTTCTCCCTTCTCGTTGGAGTTAGTGTCTGATTTCATGCCAGTGAAACCTAGAATGTTAGAATCACTGAGTTCTGGTTTTGGAAAGGAGGACTTTTGAGATGATCATGTTTACAGATGAGGAAAGTTGGGTCAAATATTTCTTCAGTGTCTGCAGTGTACAACAGAATAAAAAAGAAACACAAAACTGAGACTGGAGGCTATCATGTGCTGAGGCTCATAGAGCAGGTAGTTTTACATTTTGGCCAGATCCCAAATCTCCTATCTCCATGACAATCCTTGCTCTGTCCAGAAGTTGCCATGCTGAAGTGGAATCATGGAGACCACAACACATGCTTATCTGATTTGATCCTGCCCTGTAGCAGGCTGTTTTCACTCTCCACTGGATCTTCATGATTTCTTTTTATAATGCATTATTTTTTCCCAAGGTCTTCTATTATTTTTGTTGTTAGCCTGTTGAGTGTGTGTATTTCAGGGCTAATTATCTTATTACTTATTTAAGACATGTATCTGGAATTGGCAATAAGGAACATTTAAGTGGCGCTTAAGAAGGAAATGGAGGGCAGTTGAGAATGGCCATACTTAGGCTGCTAGATGTTTTTTGGCTCATGTTTTATAAGCGCAGATTTTATGATATTGTATATCTTCTCAAATATAACTAAACTCTTGCCAATTCTGATGATTTCCTCTAATGGAAGAAAGCTGAGGTTTGCGTAATATAAAATGGAGGATAGTCCAAAAATGATCAGTATTTGACATTTGAGTGTTTTTCTACTCATTTTTTTCTCCAGCAAAACTTCGCTTACCATCTTATATGCCAGACCCTGTGCTGGGCACTGGGCATATATGTGTTTATCTGAGTATAAACATGGAAGCCAATTTAGAATTTCATCTTAGAAAAAAACGTTAGAGGTACAATTTTAAACAGTAGAGAAGCTTTTGAGAAGCTGTTTTTCGTCCTATATTTCATTTCTCCCAGAAGTCTACTCTTGGTGGGGACTTGACTTTTTTTCTTAGGTTAATATAAAATTTGCTTTCTCTCAAGCTGTCCCTGGAGGAATCCTCCTGGATTAGCTGGTATCTTTGTATGCAAATTGCATAGAGAGACTTGGGATGTCAACAGAACTGTCATTATATAGATTAAATGTTAGCCTCTAATGTAATTTCTGAGCTATAATCTAAGTAAAGCTACAACAAATGTTCTCAGTACACTAGGAGGCAAATTCTGCCTTTGACAAGCCATATTGTCTAGTCGGGTGATTAAAACTGAACTGTACCATTAAGGAGAAATCTCAGTAAGTATGGAGAAGATTTAATGAAGCTGAACTAGTGCTCTTTTAGAATAGGAAGGAAGTCACACACAAACCAATAAATAGTATTAGATAACTCTCTTTTGCCTCTCAAAGCTAATATTTCTAAATGCTTACGGTAAGGATATAATAATAATTCTGATGCCTTTAATCATTCCAGAACTGCTGTGGATAATCAGTTTTCTTAAAGGTAAAAGCACAGAGCACCAGGTATCCCTTGATTAAGTAATAAATGGAATATCTGAAATGCAAACTAGTATCTAAAATCTAAAAGTAAGAGAAAACACAGAAGATCTATATATTGATAAAGGTTAGAGTGCAGAAGTAGAGATGTAGGAAGTATTAGTCTTACAGAGACACACACACACACATAATGTTTTAGATGATAAAGAAGAATGAAAGGTGGTTAAGTTTCATTCTAATCTGTCCATTTTACCTTTTTACTGGACAGACTCAATGATTAGGTAAACCCTACAAGGTCTAATGTCATGTAAGAGACACTCATGAGATCCTCCTTTTGTTATATTTATATTAAGATGTCTTCTTCATAAGGTCTCTGTCAAAATGTAAATAGAAGGGTGACATGTAGGGCATACTGACTGTGTAACACAAAACATTTTTTGGATTAAAAAAGCATTGCTCAGAATAAGGCAAAGTTATGGGAATTCTAGAAAGATGGGCAAGTTTGGAAGGGAGCTTAGGGGTGAGGGATGATGGGAAGCTCCTATAGATGGGATGCAGCCCTACAAGAGATAGGTAAGAGTTCTAGAGAGATGGAAATGGGTGGGAAGGCCTGGGCAGATGAAGCTGCCAGAGAGGCTCTCCCTCTCTCATGGGTGGCCTGTGCTGCTGGGAGTCTACCTTGGTAGCGCTGTCACTGCACACTTTCATACTCCTATTAAGTGGGACATTTAAAATCACAGAGCAAATAGTTTTACCTGCCTTATGTAGCTGCTTTGAAGATTAATGAGGTAACGCTTAAAAAGGGCTGGGGATGAAAGTTCACTATAAATGTTTGTGTACTGTGCCAAGAAGAGCTCTCTTTCGGAGCTGGTGTTTTTAAAATAAATGTAAACATTTAGCGTTCCTGGTGCCTCCAACCTATTATTAGGGAGCTACTACACTGGCAGCTGGACAAAACTTTGGTATTTGATCCTCTCTGATGTTTTTCTCACAGTTTCCCGGGATATTTTCCACCGGGATGAGCCTTGTCAGGTTGGGTCAGTCATTTCATACAAATGTAAAGTAAGAAGACAAGCACCCGATCCAGGAGCTTGGAGCATGGCTACATTACACCGTCATGCTCCACACCCCAGTGCTTACAAGCCCAGCAAAGCAAACATAGATACATAATGCACACATTAGCAGATGTAGGCAGAACCTAGTTGCATGTTTGCATACACAGAAGTGTAAATTTGAAAGCCATAAAACAATCATTCATGGTTTGGTATGGATTTTGTCTCTAATGATGCACTGGGGTGAGGGGTAGGGACCTGGAGAGTGCCCAGGCATCCAAGCTTCATAATCGTGCCCTGGCCAGGAGAAATAGCAGCTGAGAGCCGTGAGTGGCTTTTCTTGTGGCTGCAGGAAAAAGTCAGGGATTCTAAGTGGGAAGATTTCCTGAGTGTCATCTGTAATTTTGTTCTTGCCTTTTTTTCTCCATGGCAGAGACATATGCTTGATCTATAATTGGGTGCTCAAGGAGTGAAACCTGGATCGAGTCACCAACTTGAGTCTTATTTTGTAGCTTGGCCTAATGGATCAGCAGTGGTATAACTGGGGACTTGCAAAAGGAGTAGTGATTTGCCAAAGAGACTATGAAAGGGGAGAAAGATCTGGACCATCTTCTTATTTTACTGGGCTACAATGAGCAGGAAAAAGGAAACTGAAGTGAGGAATGGGGTCTCCGTATCTATAAAACCAGGAAACAGAGGTGTAAATATTGTATCGTAAGCAGAAAGAAACAGGGCTTCTAGATAGAAGAGTTAAAAGTTAGCAAATCTCTTCCTTCTTTTCTTCTTAGGATGGTATCTATTTTCTTTACCTCTTGCCTTTCTCCTCCCAAATATTGGACTTCGTGTTTTAAAATAGAGTACGTAGAAGTAATATACTAGGAAATTCTCCAGAAGGAAATTTCTATACCTGTCTTGCCGGTGCAGGATCCTAGGTAATAAATATGTTTAAATATATGACTTAATGATATACTATAATTCTAAGCACTTGGGTTTCAGAGTGAGATAAGGATTTTTCAGAGAATGAAAGAAGGTAAGGAGGGAGGTTCAACATGGTAAGGGTCTTCTAATCCTGGGATTGTTTGGAAGAGGGAAAGTGGATCCCTAATTCTTCCAGGAAACAAAACCAGAGGTCCAGAAGCACCTTTCCTTTTGTTCTTGTCAGTCTGAAGGAACCTCTGCTTTCCCACACAAAGAAACTTGACAACACTTTGGCCTATAAACACCGGCATACCAACTGTACTAAATCTTTGCCCAGCTATTCTGGGTAGCTAGAGGAAAAATAGCAGACTGCATAGGAGGATGCTTGGGGGCCCGCCAAGGCCATGACGTACAGGTTTCCAAACAAAGCTATGGCTGAATCAGAAAAAGCATGTCTGAGTCAGGCTCAAATACAAGGCCTCCTCTTCTCAAATTTCTCAGCTTCTTTCACAGGAAGAAAAGTTAGGGATTCACAGTACCTCTCCAACTCTCAGAGGTTATCCAAGAGGCCATCAGACTCTATTCTGTTGAAGTTTCCTGAAACCTAGAAGAGGATGTTGGTGGAGGTATTCTCTGTATTGTTTGCTTTTTACTTTGCTGTTTGGCCACTAAACAACTCGTACACCAGGGCACCTGGGTAGTTCAGTCATTCAGCATCTGCCTTTGGCTCAGGTCATGATCCCAGGGTCCTGGGATCTAGTCCCATTGGGCAACCTGTGCTGCTCTCTCTCCCTCTGTCTGATGCTCCCCCTACTTGTGCTCACACTGTCAAATAAATAAATAAATAAAATTTTAAAAACAAAGAACTCATATACCCTCTTCAGTGAAGCCAAAGATTTCCGATGGAGGACTAATTAAAACTACTGGTATTTTCTTAATACTGTTTAATGTTTCAACAGCTCTAATGACTAGCTCCATAGCTATAGCTTTCACACAGCTGTTAGCATGGAAGATAAAAAGATTTTGAAAAAGTATTTTTCTTGTGTTAAGTTGTTTCTGGTATCTGATAGCTGGATGAATGGTTTATTTTTCTTTTATCGGAATTGGATAGAATTGGTAGCAGGGTCATCTATTGGATATTGAATAAAATAACAGGAAAAATTATCACACTCACACGTATGGAAATCTGGGTCCCTCTCCTTCGTTTCTTCCTTTTCATTCTTTAAAATTAAAGTTTTTTGGGTTTGTTTTTTTTTGTTTTTGTTTTTTTAGAAAGGATCCAGGTTACATCTGTCAGAATCTCTTGGATTTTCAGAGAAATGGTTTTCTCTCCTAAGTGGCCAGGTAAATTATGGGTGTGATTTAAACAATAGATGTTTTATATATAAGCATCTTAGGGGTATATTTCTTCTTTGTCCAGGAAACATCTTAACCAAGGCTCAGTAAGTTCAACTATTTAGTAATGATGTGAATGCCCATACTGAAATCATAGTGTTAACAATTTAAGCAATGAAATTTTGGCCTGAAGAAAAGCCGTATTTTTAAGACCAATTGGATTAGCTTGGGCTGCCGTAACAAATGCCATAGACTGGGTGGCTTAAACAAAACAAAACAAAAATTACTTCTCACAGTTCTGGATCCTGGGAAGCCAGCTGATTTGGTTCCTGGTGAGAGCTGTCTTCCTGGCTTGCAGACGGCCACCTTTCCCTGTGTCCTCACATGGTGGAATGATAGGGATCTGCGGTATCTCTTCTTTTTACAAGGATACCAGTTCTATGGGATCAGGGCTATACCCTTATGACTTCCTCTAAACTTAATCATTCCTAAAAGGCCCTTTTTCTAGTCACATGGGATCTAGTGCTGCAACATATATATTTTGGAAAAGACACAATTCAGTCCATAGAGCCAGTTGTGGGTAGTGTGAAACCTTTCGATGTAAGACTCAATTCAAGAGACAGATCATTCAAGGGCCACAAAGAAGTAGAAGGCTACATATTTTTAATATTCTCCTTCGTGGGGGAAGAGACCTAGATATAGAAAAGGGTACTCCTTTTCCTATACTGCCAGTATGCCTTTTGAATTAAAAATATGGGATATAAAATACTCATCACTTTAAGAACTTATTTGAAATCCATATCTAATTTGATTTAGAGAAAGGGATAGTTAGGGAGAGAGGGAGAGTGGGGGTGGGGGGGAGAAAAAGAAGAAGGAGAGAAAAGAGAAATATTAAAACAGAGAGAGAAATTAATGGAGACAAAAGTGGTCACAAAGAAGGAAGGACTCTTAGGAGAGAAAATGAGAGACACGTGTAGACGAGTAGATGATGGAAGTTCATAGAAGGATCTGTCAATGAGGGGCAAGGTTGTAGGATGAGCCTTTGGATATCTAGCATGGGGGTCACTAGAAGCTCTGGTGTCAAGTACCTGGGTTCAAAATCTACCCGGTTATTTACTGTGTGGTCTTAAGCAAATTAATCTCTCTGAGCTCAGTTTCCTAGTTACAATGCTTATCTTACGCTATGGAATTAAGGATTAAGTGAGATAACACTTAATGCCCGACAAATAGTAAGGGCTCAATAAATGTGAGCTATTATTATGACTACTTGTCCTCTTTTGACATATGCTCTGTAGCTGTTATTGACAGCTCCTTAAATGGGGATCACACTTAGGTCAATTTTCTCTGTGACCTGGCATCTGTTCCATGCTGATTATGGACCTGAAATTATCTTGCCTATGATTTTATAGCAGGTATCTTGGTTTAATGTGGACCCCCCCCATACAACCTACTCCCACCCCCAGATTATAGTTATTAAAGATGGCGTTCTTGATGGCAAGACTCTAACTTATTGAGGCTCATTATAGGTGAGGCTCAGTGAAGATCTCTTAACTGATAAATATTATTTGATATATCCATTCATGTCTTAAAGAGAATGATTTGCCTGTTGGCTTTGAAGTGCTTTGAATGTATTTGTGTTAAACAAGACTTGGGTAAATTATAAATTTCCTTGATTGTAATTTTTCCTTTATTAAAGGGATATCTGATTCACCAAGTGAGTAGAAGCTCTAAATATGTTTTTGTTTATCTTCCTTTCTTGGCTTTTAAAAATCTCAAGTCCTTGTATTTGGAGAGAGGCAGTTCCTTTTAAGACCTCATCTTGTGACCAGAAGCAGAAAGGATCAGTGACCTGCTTTTGAGAAATTTGCAGTTCAGTTTAACAGATGATGTTTCTGGGAAGAGGCTCCTGTAAGACAGATTTGAGAGTTGCCTGTTACCCAGTCTGGTGTTCCCGAGACTGTAGCCCTGATGATGTAGCCCCGTGTATGTTTTAGAATTTGTGAAAGGTGTGTAGTGACTAGTCATAAAAACCAAACCCTGTTCTTTTTTTTTTTTTTTTAATTCACTGTCATTCCTTCTTACTTTCTGTTCCCACTTTCATTTCCTCATATCTCCTTTTTCTCTTGGCCTTCTCTTTTCCCGCTTACTGTCACATAGAACGTGGCCTGTTTAGATTGTAACATCAGTTCTGAGAAAAGACTCATAACATAGGCAGGGAAGAGGAGGTATGTGGACTAATAACAATGACAAAAAAGGCAATTTGGGTACATATGAAACTAAAGCTATGCTTCTGGTTACTTTCTGCCTCTATTTGGGACTCTTAGAGCAAATACTTTGTAATTGTATTTTACATGGTGACCTTCTTCCTCTTTGACTTTTACATTTTCTCCCTCTTTCTGCTATTGGCCATACTCAAGATTATTATTTGTACGCTGTTACCATGTCTCTACCATGGTATGCTACCATGGTACGCTCTACCATGTCAAGAAACGTACTCCAAACCTCTGTTGTCTGATATTACACCAGGGACCTCATCATCTGAATCCTATTCAGAAGGGTAGCAGGATGGGGGACTTCGGGGATAAACTTCACAAGTTATGGGAGGGCGGGAAGAGAGTCTGGATTACAGAGCCCTCGAGTTCCTTTGAGATCTGTTTATCCTCATTGTGACTATTTGCATTTTCCCTGTAAAGCTTCCATTTCTCCTTTTCTGCCTTTCTCAGTTTCTCAGCTACTCTGCTGTTAGGATGGGCCTGGCTGTGGGTTTCTGGGTTGTAATTCTGCGCCTGTATGCTGTTTGCGAGGAGTGCCTCCCTAGACTCGACTTGGTGGCTCTGCACTCGGGGATGTGGCTGGCACACTTTCTGTCCTATTAGTATCCTGTTCAATTAGTGTTGCATGACAGGCCCTGGGAGTGTCTACAGCCTCGCTGGGGAGTGACAGCAGAAACCTGCTTTTTGTCGGTGACCCTACAGGGACTTCTCCATCAGGATTTGAATCTCTGGTGTACAACTCACTGCATCTCATTCTCTGCTAATTTGCATCTTAAGCGAAGCATCTTACTTTCTAGTCATCCATATTTATGATCTATCATAATACATGGGTGACTCCTTTCAGTGCAATTTTCCAATGCCATTAGTCTCTGTATTCCAAATTAGGGCCACCCTGATAAATAGGCAAATAGTTTAGCAGATTTCAAACAGGGATTAGATAAACAGGGGTAAATAAGAATGAAATAACACTTGTACTGAAGCCAGCTTAGAAAAAAAATGCAGTTTATGTCAACATCTGATCACCTTAAATGATATATTAATAGTAATAATAAAAAGTGCCTTGATATTTGTGTAGTATAGAAAAATACACTAAGCACTTTCATGTGCATTTTTTCATGCGTGCACCTCTAAAACCTGTGGAGTATGGCAGAATGGGAATATAGATGAGAGAACCATTGGAGAGATAAAAGACTTATCAAAAATTTCCAGGGGCACCTGGGTGGCTCAGTTGGTTAAGTGCCCAACTCTTTATTTCGACTCAGGTTGTGATCTCAGGCTCCCTAGGTAGAGCCCTGTGTAGGGCCTCTGTGCCTAGCTCGGAGTCTGCTTCTCCTCCTTCCCCCTCTGCCTTCCTCCTCTGTCCCCTCCCTCCCCTGCCCCTGGCTTGCACACTCAGTCAAAAATAAATAAATAAGTCTTAAAAAAAAAGTTCCAGAGCACACCTAAAACCCTAACCTTCTGTGTCCTAGTCTTAGGTTCTAGTCACAATAACAAGTTGTTTGGTAGAGTAACTTTAGACTGGATAAGTGTTTAGGAAATGCTGTTCGATCTAACAAACAGTAATGGAAGCTTCATGCTAGGTTTTATGTTAGGTTCCAGGTACACAATGATGAATAAGAATTGAACTTACGTGCTTCTCCCCCTTACTAGCTTCTGCTAACCAGTTTCTACTTAGACAATACTCATATTTCATATTCCAATTGGCCCGGGGCTGTACCTTCTGGATACGTGATTCAGTATCCTATTTCTTCAACAACATTCCAAGACGGAACTAGACCCCTTGCTAGAGCTGGGGTTTGCATTTCCACTAAACCAAGAAGAACCTGCATCCTAGCACACACCTTCCATTCTTAGATGAACAGGAACAACTTTTTCCATCTATTCATGAAGATGAACCCTAAGGAAGGCTGGATGGCATCTTGGCCGTCCTGATGCACTGAGACAGATGTGACATACACTTAACATGTCAAACTTTAGCATGCCTCCACCAGAGAAGTGTGGCTCTGGTGGTGAGAGTGTGAGTGAGGGCGAGATTGGAAGGAGTGGGAGGGGTTTGAAGAAATTATCATTTAGACTGCTCTTGAGAGATATTGTGTGATTCATGATCATCTCTTTTTGGCAGGTTTTCCCCTACCCTGAAAAATGCATTTCTTAACTTGTTGTAGTGACCATCTCATCTTTCCTTTCTTGTTTGGATGATTGGTCTATGGTTCTAATACCATTTTTTAACCCTCAATTCCATCTTGTTAACATAAAATATGGCTTTATCCCCTGCTCATTTCTTATCTTCTCCAAGGTACAAATGACCTAATTATTAAAATAAATGTCAGTATATTTTCTGTTCTCATCATCTTTGACCTCAACACAGGAGCAGACAGAAATTACTGAGCCCACTTTTCTTGAAACTTTTCTTGAATCCTTTTCCTTGGATCGAGCAGTTTCTATTCCACAACTTTTTCTTTCTTTTTTTTTTTTTTTTAAGATTTTATTTATTTATTTATTTATTTATTTATTTATTTGATAGAGAGAGAGAGCACAAGCAGGCAGAGAGGCAGGCAGAGGCAGAGAGAGAAGCAGGCTCCCCACTGAGCAAGGAGCCCGATGTGGGGCTTGATCCCAGTACCCTGAGATCATGACCTGAGCCGAAGGCAGCGGCCTAACCCACTGAGCCACCCAGGTGCCCCTCCACAACTTTTTCTTTACTCCATCTCACCATTTTTATTCCTGCTGTAAGCTCCTAAATGTGGACACCACTAGATCCAATTCTCTATACTGTTTATTCTCTCACTGGATATTTCATTTATACCCACTGATTGAATAATTATTTATATGACTGATTTATAGATCAGTAGATCCTGCTATATCACTTTAGATAGATGATCTGCTACTTCCTCTGAAATATTCACATTCAGAAAGTCTCCCCAATCCCCATTTTAAAACAAAACTCAAAAAAAAAAAAAAAAAGAGTTATCTTTCCTGACCTAAACCTTTTCTGTTCCTGTATTCTCTATTTTGGTTAATGTTATCACCATCTACCCCAAGGTAGAATTGAGACCACTTTAACTCCTCTCTCACACTCTGATTGGTGTTGCTGAGACTAATCTAGTTCTTAGGTGTCTCTAAATGCTCACTTCATCATTCCCAGTTTACTGTCCTGCTCTGGGCCATCATCTCTTTTTCCTTAGACTAGTGCAACTGACTTCCAGCTATCTTACAACTTATTGTAACTTTTCATGTGGATACAATTCTGTTTCCAAGTGGATAGTTAGAATTCTCACAAAAATATCTTATTTCCTGTAGTAATCAGGACAGCTCCTTATACATAGTAGGGACTCAGTAAATATTTATGAATATTTTAAACCACGTGGATCTTTCCAGGAACAAATCTGATTGAATTCTCCTCTGTGTTCAGTCCTGGAGAACGTCCTGGCATGGAATCATACTAATGTTAGACCTATGAAGGCTTCTTCAGTGTGGTGGGGAAAGTCTTATTTACTAGGCATCTTTAACTGAGAGCACTAACTTTTTGATTGTGCAATAATATTAGGCAAATATCAAGTTACATTATGGATATGATCTACTTCCTTGTGAAGTCTTCTTTGAGATTTAAATATTCATGTTTATCATATTTACATATTTAAATCAAGTTGCATTATGAGTATGCAGTGCATTATGGGTATGTGATGCTTCCATGTCAGTTATAAATATGCAAATATAATCTACTCTGCATTGAGGTAAAGTGTTTCTTGGCACTACTGCTCTCAGTACTGCTTTCATACTACTAGGGTATGAACAGGTGATAATAGATGGCTGCAGTGAGTTTTAGGTACAGTGGATTCTTATCTTATATGTAGACCAGATTCCTCAATGAATAAGAAGGGCAAAAATTACATAGACTCAAAATAACACCATAATTCCCTTAAGAAGTTGTTACATGAACATGGACATGAGCTATTACCTCACTGTGTCCAAAATATCCATATCTTCTTCCTAATGTTTAAAAAATTGCTCTTTTCTGGGGTGCCTGGGTGGCTCAGTCAGTTAAGCATCTGCCTTTGGTTCAGGTCATGATCTCAAGGTCCTGGGATCGAGCCCCCACATCAGACTCCTTGTTTGCTGGGAAGTCTGTTTCTCCCCATGTCTCTGTCTCTCCCCCTTGGCTTGTGCTCTTTCTCTCTCTGTATCAAATAAATAAATAAAATCTTTTTTTTTTTTTTTAAGATTTTACTTATTTATTTGAGACAGAGAGATAGGAAAAGAGCATGAGCAGGGAGAGGGAGAAGCAGGCCACCCGCTCAGCAGGGAGCCCAACACTGGGCTTGATCCCAGGACTCTGGGATAATGACCTGAGCTGAAGGCAGACGCTTAATTGACTGAACCACCTAGGTGTCCCTTAATAAATAAAATCTTAAAAAAAAAAGTTCTTTCCTTAGTTGAGAAACAGATGACTAGATAACTTGTGTATAGGACACAAACCTCAAAATGCATACTATTAAACCCCAGAATCATACTCAGCATGATAGGATGCTCAGATTATGAAAGGAATACATAAACTGTGACAACTAAGGGGACATGAAGCCACACTTCCCATTTCTAACATCCCAGTCTGTGTGCTCTTTGAATGGAAAAGTGTTTATTTTTTAAATAAACAAAATAAAAAAATAAACAATTTATTTTTTAAATTGTTAAAATTCATGTAATTAATTTTGCATAAGTTAAATGAGTTAGGCCACGACTCCATTGAACATACACTCATTATGTATAGAATAGATTTTTGACATCCTGATAATTTTTAAATGAGGTAATTTAATGCTATTCACTGTTTGTGTTCAGAACACTTCTAACATCTGAAACAACTTTTAACTTTTCTTCATTAGCAGTGAATTTTGACCATAAAATGTAAAATCTAGAATCTCCCAGAAATTAAAGATCACCTGGTCTTTATTTTATTTATTAAAACAAATTATTTATTTATTATTATTTTTTTAATTAACAAGGATGTTTTGCATCTCCCCATTAGGACCTTGGTCACATTAACATGGATACATGGTACCACACTATAAAATACTTCAGCTTCATCGGTATTGAAAAGGTATAACTATGGAAGTTACTTTCATAGTACTGTCCAGTTTCTTCCGGATTATTGTAATTTACTGTTAATAAGTGTATTTCACTTCACATTTCTGGATATGTTTGAATAAGTTTGTGGGACTCCTAAGGATGCAACATTCTATACTAAGGAATTGCTAATACATGATGAGTTGTAATTATCTAAGTAACTCTTTAACCTGGTCAAATGTTCTTAAATAAGTGGGTGTGAGGTTCAACAGGATCAAAGGTAGTTAATGTTTTCCAGCAGTAAGTGTGATAAATACTTGCTTGTTAAGTCAATAACAAGACAAAACTTGAGTGTGAAGTAAGGGTGGACTATAAGTCAATTGCAAGTAACATTCATGTGATAGATAGATACACTAATTTGCCACTTGTTGTTCCAGCAAGATTTGAAAAATTAAATAGTTGAAGTTGCTATAAGGAACACAATTTACTGCAGAGATGCCCCAAGAGAAAACTTTAGGCCTCAGCTTTGCCTATCGACTTTTGCCAAGTAGTCACCCCGGGGTCTGTTGTGAAACAATCCGTGATCATTCACACCAGAGCAATAATTGTGTAGAAAAATTACAAACAATTAAACACTCCGCTTCCTGGTAATATAATGCTGTTTGCTTACGATCTGCAAGTACTTGCTGAAGAGTACGATGGTATTGGCCTAAAATAAGAGTA
Source organism: Lutra lutra (assembly GCF_902655055.1). Taxonomy (NCBI): domain Eukaryota; kingdom Metazoa; phylum Chordata; class Mammalia; order Carnivora; family Mustelidae; genus Lutra; species Lutra lutra. The sequence goes on along the minus strand of NC_062282.1, from coordinate 115,545,974 downwards.
TAATAGGAAAAACTGTGGAAGAAATGACAGCATTCCCCATTGAAATGAAATTTAATGAGGGTGGTGGAGAAATGTAAATTGTGTGTTCTACCCGACTCAACTTTTAATTTAACTGGGATCTGTAATGTGTTCTATAGTTATTGGTACTTAGTAAAATAAGTTACAATTCTTGCTTCTACCCATTTACTTGGAGTTTAAAAAAAATTGAACGAAAGGTGGAAAAATAAAAAGTTTTCTGCACGGTCCATACCTTTCGATTTCCATTGTCAGAAGTTTTTAAGATGAGAAATTGAAATTATTTAAAAGTTAGTTATGGTTGGTGCAGGTGGAGGCGTCCCCAGGGTTGGCTCAGCGGCTGCCGGCCCGCGACCCCACTCACTGCTCGGCCCCTTGCTGGCTGTGGGAACACTCTCCGGCACCAACAGCCTCAGGATCTTTGGCCGCCCACGTGGAGCTCCTCGGATCTCTTACTTGCTGCGCTTCCGGGAGGAGGAAGGCTGCAATTCTGAGGCTGCGGTCGGCAGGGTCAGGGGCCGAGGCCCAGGAGTCCTGAACAGGAGCTGCCAGGCCACGCTGTCCTGCCGGCCTCGCTCGCTTCCTGCCCTCCCGAGCGGTCAGCGCCCCTGCTGTGCGTCCTGAACCAGAGCATCTAGGGACGGACCTTGGAGGAGGAAGATGGCGGCGGCAGGGTCAGGGCTGAGGCCGTGTCCACTTTGGCGGGAGAAGGTAGGATGGCTTGTTTGAGGAAGGTGAGGCTAGAAGGATACAGGAGCGAGCCTAGAGGACGAGAGTCCAGGCGCACTGTAGTTTCCTGGGCTATGAGGAGCTGGGCCCATTCTCATATTGGGCCGAGCATCGGCGTCCTTGATGCCTATGCAAACAGTTCTGGGTGCCACGCACAGTGTTTCCAATTCGTTAGATCTGGGATGGGACTCAAGAGTTTGCATTTCTAGGAAGTTCCCAGGTGTTGCTGCTGCTGCTGATCCAGGCATGACAATTTGAGTCATACATAAAAAGATGTTTAGAAGGATATGCCTATCCTGATAATCTCATTCTGAAGAGGCATCAAAGGCATGTGCTGGGGGACTTTTGCCTTACGTGTCATATTCAATTTTTTGTTTGCAATGAGGATATAATAGTTTATTACTTGTGCAAAAACAAAAAAAGTTATGGTTAATATAGTAATACCCAAAGATAAATATTCACATGATTTATTGTTTCATCAATGGTGGGTCCTCTTGACACTGTAATATACTCTTGTTTAACACTCAGATATGATGGTTTTCCCAGATATGGGTGTTTTCAACCTTTGACATTTATTGGTGGAAAAAATTGACAGTGTCCATGGAATATGGGAAAGTATCTCATGGTTATAAGTAGCTTTTTAAAAAAGTTTTATTTCCTGTCACACATACTTAACTTATTCATATGTCTATGTGTTTCCTTGGTATCTTACTCATTTATGTACTTGCTTTTGGTGACGAGGCTTAATTTTTCAAAATTAAGCTGAGTTTCCTTTTCACCTGGGAATTGTTTAAACTAAGCTCTATGAAATATTCTAGTAGATTCCTGGCTTGAGTAGAATAATTTTCAAGATGGAAATTCTCAGAAGAACATTCTGAAATGTGCATAGTATCACTGATAAAAACTAAGCACATTTCTAGAAGAACGGGTCTCTCTGTAATAGGAGAATGCTGAATAATTCTGGCTATTAGGTTAAAAACACTGTCTCACAGAGGCTTTTCCCTTGTTTCCTCCTATTTCTCTCCAGTTCCTCCTTCAAAGTTCCCAGTGTCACACTGTTGATAGGAAACTGAACTAGCACCAGGTAGGCCTAGGTTCAGGTGCTGAGTCTGCTGCCTGCTAGTCATGAAACTCTGATCAAGACTCTTCCCATCTCTGACTAAAATGTGCATAGATTGGGGCATCTGGGTGGCTCAGCCATTAAAATGCACATAGGTCATACAGGGGTGGTCGACAGTAGCTCCTAGTTTACAGGGTGGCTGTGAGGATCGCAAGAGCTAATGTTTGTAAAATACTTAGCACAGTGCTTGGCACACATAGTTAAAAGCATACTCATAATTCCTTCTAGGATTAAGAGCAAGCCTCCTGCTTGTCTCATTTTCATCAATTACCAAGCCTCTTCTGTATCCCAGCAAGAATCAATTCCACATCTCCCAGTTGGGAATGTAGGTAGAGAAAAATAACATCCTCCACACATTCCTTTCATTGCTCTTCTTGGTAACATATCTTTTACATGAGTCCCAAATTTTCCTTGCCTAATTTATAACGTTAATGATAATTGATAATGACAATCCTCAAAGAATTTTGATCTAAACTATTAACATATTTATTTTATAAATGAATAATATATTTAAAGGAGTGAGTAAGCAATCTTTTTCTACTTTTTATAAATAAACTGTCAATTATCAGGTACTACACAATAACAAGATTGGAAGTAGCATTGGAATTTGCATTTTTCCAAGACTGATACAGGAAATTCATTTCTAAATAACAATAAAACAACAACATCAACAATTAATATCAACAACTATAACAACTATTAACTTTGTGACAGACATCATATTAAAAAATTCACATGTGTTATCTCTTAATTGTTATGTCAACCCCATGAAGTAAGTAGGTACCACTATTATTCTCTTGAGAGTAAGTGCCTTGCCAAAGGTTATTAAGCTGATGTGTAGGAGAGCCACATTTTGACCCTAGATAGTATCATTCCAGTCTTAACCATTATGCTGTTCTGTCCCCCAGTATGTGTGATTATATGGATATAGAATGATTGCAGATGGGTTGTATATCTTCTTAGCACTACACAAAATTTCAGCAGCTGTCAGAAAAATCTTTTCTCTGTTCCTCCTCCCTGTGCTTTTGCAGTCACAGTCTGCTATGATCAGGGTAAGTTCATACTCTTATCTGCCAAACCCCACCTCTTTCACTCTTCCCTTACACTTGGAAACATAACTCCAGATAGTCTTTCTGTATAGACCAGGAAAAAAAAGGATTTGGCCTGTAACTCTTGTTACCAGTTGCCCTTTGCCCAAAGCCATGAACTTAAGTCTGCATGCTTGTGATTTTTGCTTATTTTCTATGCAATGTCAGTTGCTTTGTTGCATCTTTGCCTGCATGGTCATTTTTTCAAATCCCGAGTTCAATAAGGAGTAAGAAACAGGTTGCTTCTTGGTGTCACTGTGAAGTGGGTTGCCTACGATAGGAGCTCAGTAAATAATTTTTGATGATTTTATAAACCTAACAGGAGCGTAAACAGAAGTGGAAACTGCCTTAAAGATTTAAACCTCTGTGGGCCATCTGCATATTGTCTGTGTACAATTCCGCATTCTAAGTGTTAATTTTGAGATTCCCTCTTACTCTGGAGGCATAGTAGAAATGATTAGGCTGAGAATCACAACCCTGATAATTAGCTTAGAGATTCTGAATCAGGATGTGTGCTGCAAAAAAAAGTGATTTTTTTTTTTTTTTTTTTTTTTGAGCATTTGGCCCTAAGGGGTTGGATAACCAGCTGTCTCAGATTTTATACCTGCCAACATCTGGTTCGGTCAATAGGTACCAGGAAATGTAACAGAGCAGGAGGGAGTTCTAACTCTTTCTTGACCTCTAGAGAGTAGGACAAGGCCCCGATTCTCTTTTGGGAACAGTTGGGAAAATATAGAATTATTTATATTGTATAACATTTACAAAGTGCTTAACAAGCATTTTTTTAAAGCTCTTGCTCTCGACTTTATTTGAAGTGAATGTATATATATCCCCATTTTATTGAGCTTGTTAAGGTGCGGAAAGATGTACTTTCTTGCTTTGATGCCCAAATGAGTAAACAGCAGACCAGAACAAATACTCATATACTTCAAGGTTCATTCTGTTTTTTCAGTTTTTATGTTATCTTATTTCAAAGGCAAATAAAACCAAGAGGGGAGGAGAATGGAAAAGAAATATAGTAGAGTAGACCAAGGGGGAAAGGTTAAAAAAAGATTATTTATGTACTTCTCATCTTTTTAAAATCTCAAATGTGTGTTGGTTCTATAGTGGTTTAAAGATGTATTCATGGTCTTTGAGTTGGCCTAAGAAAACATTACTTCTTTTTTCTACAACTCCTATAACCTTGCTCACTGGTATTTCCCCCCATCTGACCCTGACTGTGCTATGTGGTGGAGGGGGGAAAAAAAAAAAAAGAAAAAACACTTAACCTGTAATTTTAAACTTGTAGTGTTTGTGATACTTCAGCCTCTTCCAGTTTAACTGGTCCTCTGATTAATTAGTCTATAGACCTCTTTCTTTCTTCCCTTTTCTTTTTCCCAAGGTAGCCCTTGGGTTCAGGAGAAATACCAATCATCTTAGGGCACTGGGGTACGGGAGGAGGGTCTTTGATCTTGTGCTGATCTTGTCTACAGTGTAGCTGTGTTGCCCATGGGTGAGGATTGGCTGGTCTCTGATGAGGTGTGATAAGTTGGTAGTATACTTGGCTGGTATCTTGCTGCTTTCATTCACACCTGGTGAGTACTTCCTATTCTACTAAGACCATAACTGTATTTGTGTATGTATGTATATAATTCATATGCATCATAAAATACATACATATATACATACATGCAAAATATACACAGAAAACATAAACAGTCATATATATATGTGTCTATGTGTGTGTGTGTGTGTGTACAGTTTAGAAAATCTGGAACAATATGAAAATGCAGGCTCATAAGTGTCCAAAGTTGTAGGTTTGCTTTCTTAAATAAGCAAAGTACATGAGATTGTGTGTGTGTGTGTGTGTGTGTGTGTGTGTGTATTTCTCTATGATAAGACCTTATTTTTTTTTCCTATATTTTTAGGGGGTCTTCATATTCACTAAGTCAGTTCTGATTTGGAGTTTGCCAAAATAAAGTCCTGTTGGCTTCAAAGAGACATTGTGCTTTGCTGATCTCTGTAATACTAGCTTTTGGAGACTCTTAATTTTCAATCCAAAAGATTTTGCCTAACCTTTTACAGATAGACTCACGTAGTTTGGGAAATCAAAGAGAAAGGCATTTACAGCTAGATTGTTATGATGATCTATATGACATGATGCATAAATCTTTTTCTTTTTTAATGTTAATATCCCTTTCTACAAATCTCTGGTGATTATACCTTGGTAAAAAGTAATGGTCTAGGAAAAATATTTTATTTAAATGTCTCTGTCAGATAAATAAAAACCTGAAAAAAAGAAAATAAAAGAAAAAAATTAATTGACCGTTGGAAAATCCACAGTATACTTCTGAATAGACTTATTTGCAGGTAATGAAGATTCTCTAAGATACGTATGTACCCATTGGTATATCTTTGAAGTGAAGCTTTTAATCCGTGCATTAATTTTAGAATTTTATCTAATGATGTTGTGAGAACTAAGAGAAAAACCAAAGAATAATTAAGATGCATTTTGCAAATTATCTGTATATTCTGTTGTTTAAAAAAACAAAAAAAGTCAGTCATGAATACAAACTCGGGATTCCTGACGTATATCCTTTTGAATTTATAGCAACTTGTCATTATATTGTAATATAGGGGACTTGGTTTCAAATGGCCTGAAAACCTCTTTTACACTAGTCTTTTAAAGATGCATATTTCTGAGCAAGAAAAGAACTTCACTTAATTTTGGAAGCATCATGGAAGATCCAAAGACAACATAATACCTAAAATGATTGCCAGGCTTCCAACTCTTTCTTTTTGAAAGGAAGTTATTTATTGGCTACGTAATTTTTACCTGGAGGTTTCCTTTAAGATTTGTTGTATCCCTGAACAAACATAATTCCAAGATCTATTTAGATTAATTGTAAAAATAAATATTTACTGAGTGTCAGCAGTGAGGGAGATGTTGAAATCTAGTATGTGTTAATATTTAGTTAAAGGGAATTCTTTTTCATCATGGTAAGTTAGGCCTATCTCTTATTACTGAGTGAGAAGTATAGCAGCCTCATGGGTTGAACTGGGAAAAATGCCAGTTACACACATATGTGCAACAACCTTCGGGGGATCTTATACATTTTGCAATCCTTGGTTTTTTTGGGGGGGGGCAATTTCTTTCTCTTCCTTGATGTTTTCTAACCTAAAAGATAAGGATTTCTTATGCTTGTTATTCTCAACAATGGTGTAATTTTAAAGCCCTGTGAAGTACTCAGCTTTATAACAAGATAATTCCTTTGGCAAATAGTCTTTTATTTTCTTTTTCTTCCTTCCTCCTTCCCTTCCTCTCTTGATCCCTTATTTTTCTCTTTTCTTCATTGTTCTTTTCTTCCCATCTGGAATCCTCCTCCCACCAGCATCAAAGGTAGTAAATCTGCATTTTATTATTTAAACATTTGTGAGTTCTGCAATTCAAAACTTGCCCAAACATTTGAGAAGTTTTTTTTTCTATTAACAAATGGAAAATAACATGTTAAAAACATAATGTCTATCTATAGAAGGTAAAATACATAAAAAATAACTTTCAGCAATCTTTTGAATACTTTCCAGAGCACCATCAAATCGTGTCCAAATACAGTGCTGCTCTGGAGGACCATAACAATGGTAGCATTTGTTGGTGTTTTTTAATGTGGAGCATTGATCATGGTAGTGTCAGGGATTAGAATCAGTGAAGGAGAAAGAGAAGGGTATATTGACAGAAGCAGCAAAATAACTGGAGGAGGCTGAGTTCAAGATTGCTTCTCTATAGGTGTTTGGTGTAGAGTGAATGTTTGTGTTCCCTAATGTTAGGTTTCATTCTGGTGAAACCTAATCCCTGCTGTGATGACAGCCAGAGGTGGAGCTTTGGGAGGTCATTAGGTCATGAGAAGGAGCCCCCGAGAATGGAATTAATAGTCTTATAAAAGAGATCCCAGAAGGCTCTCTCACTTCTTCTGCCATATGAGGATAGAGGGAGGAGACCACAGTCAATGAACCAGGAAATGGGTTCTCAGGAGACAGTCATTCTGCTGGTATCTTGATCTTGGACTTCCCAACCTCCAGAGCTGTGAGGAGTAAGTTTCTGTTATTTAGAAGCCACCTGGTCAGTGGTGTTTGTTATAGCAGCCTCAAAAGATTAAGACATTTTTGGAAGCAGCTGCTGAAATGGTGAGCCAACGATGGTGTAGTAGGCAGGTGGAGTGCCTTCAACTGGTACATTATGATGTTGTCCTCACTGAGTAGTTGCAGGCAGTTGAGTATTAAAAGAGACCGTGAGCATGAAAGGGAGGTTACCACATGAATTAGGATATTAGCTCTAATTGCTGCAAGATTCTTTTTTCTACCGCAATTTGTGCTCCACCTTTAAATTTAAATGTAAACACTGGGGCAGTGCTCATTGTTATGGTTTTGTTAGATTTATGAAATGTCCACAAAGTGCTTACATCTAAGCTGGCATTACTTTATGTGCAGAGTAGTAGGTAGGAGGTGGCTTTAAGCAAATCACTGAAAATTGCAGAAAATATTGCAGTATGTCAAGTGATTTAAGTTGTCAGGAAGGATCGGAGATTAGTTCAGTTACTGAATTTCATGCTTAGTTCTTTCCTTTTTTTTTTTTTTTTTTTGCAAAATAATACTGGAAAATAGAGGTTAGCTATTACTCTTACTTTAATATTTCTCTTCTTGATTGCAATTGACATTTTTATGTGGACCACAAAGCATTCAAAATATAGCCATATTCTTTTTTTCTTAAAAAAAAAAGGTTGCATCAACTGAAATTCAGGCCATACACCTGTGTCTATTTCTTTTACATTTTGATGCAGGGAGCAGAGCATCTGTACTAATTTCTTATAGAAGATAGTTTTAGTAATGCCTCTTCATGTTGTTGCTGGAATACATTTATTTAATAATTATTTTTGAAAGGTTTATTGCATGTCAGGAATGCCAGTACATGGTGGTTAGGATACATTATTGAATAAAGAAGACAAGGATCTCTGCCCTAGAATTTACATTTTTAGCAGGAAAGGCAGATAATAGCCAAATAATAAGTATGTAACTTATACTATGTTAGAAAGTGATAAGTGCTGTGGATAAAAGAAAAGTAAAGCAAGGTTAGGAGGATTGGGTTATTATGTTAAGTTCAGGCCATCTCCTCACTGGGATGACATTGGGGGAAAAAACTGAAGAAGGTAAGGATTATGGCCATGAAGATCATTTGGGTAAGAATGGGGCAAGAACTGTCTGGCTGACTTAGACAATAGAGCCTGCGACTCTTGATCTCAGGGCTTTGGGTTCAAGCCTCACATTGGGTGTGGGGACTCCATAATGAATGAATGAATGTCCCCAAAAGAATGCCCCTGTTGAAATGTGTATTGCAGGAACAGTGGGGACCCAAATGTTTTTTCACATACAGCATGCTTTGTCATCTGACAAGGTGGAAAGTCAAGACTCTTTCCTTCATTCAGTAAATACATAGCAAATGCCTGCTTAGCTTTTGGGAAGATTAACATGTATCCTGACTGCTTAGAGCTTATAATTTATGGGGAAAAATATGCATTAAACACCTAAACACCTTAATTATGCTTGTGAAATGTTTTCTGAAGTGTGAGGATGCCACAGAGGAATGTAGTAGGAGATTTGACTTCACCTCACACTCAGCAATGATTTTCTCAAGAAAATGACTTTCTGGAGATGTGAAGAATGAAGAGAAGTGAGTAGGACCAATGAGTGACTATCATTTTCTAGATAGAGGAATTAGCCTGTGCCAGGGGGACTGAAATGGGAAAGAGGCCAGCAAGTTTATGAAATTAGGAAAAGGCCAGTGTGACTTGAGCATGGAGAGCAGGAGGAATGGTTTGAGTCAAGGCTGTGGCCAGATGTTACACATCCTTAGACCATATGAAGGAGTTTAGACACTACCTAAGGACCAGATGAAACCACTTGATGAGTTGTAATAGGTGCTGGCATTATAGAAATAGCAGCTAACTGGGAATCGGTGAACCTGGAGTCTAGTGCTGGCCGTGGTACTAACTTGCTGTATGATTTGAAAAAGTAAAAAATACCTCTGGGCCTCAATTATTTCATGCGTACATAAATATATTTATATCTATATCCTTTTTAATATTCCTGTCTGTATCTATATCTATTTGCTAGATTGCTTTGTCTTTACGATATTGTCATAGGTTGAATTGTGTCCCCCCAAAAGATATGTTGAAAGTCATAATCCCTAGTACCTCAGAATGTGACCTTATTTGGAAATAAGGTCATGCAAATGTAATTGGTTCAGTTAAGTTTAGGTCATCCTAGGGAAGGATGGGCCTTTTAATCCAATATGATTGATGTTCTTCTACTGAGGGAGAGATTTGGGGGCTTGCAGAGGGAAGACAGCCATGAAAAGACAGAGGCAGAGATTGGAGTGATCCAGCTAAAGGCCAAGGAGTGCTAAGGATTGCCTGCTTAACTAATTACATCTCAAAAGACCCTGTTTCCAAATAAGGGTCATATTCACAGGTTCCAGAAACTCAGACCTAAATATATCTTTTTAGAGGAAACACATTGTCCCATCTATTGTTCCTGTTCTCTGAAGAATTGTCTATACTCATCATTTTGAATTTCTTATGATACTATTTAATACTATAATTTGGTTTCTTTTTCTATCACTACCAACTAGCTACCATGAAAAAAATCACCAATGATCCCCTAAGTGCTAATCCTTCAGATAATTTTTAATCCCCATCATACATGACCTCTAAAGGAATATTTGAATCTGTTGGCCACTTCTTTTCTCTTGAAACTTCCTCATCCCTTTGTTTCAAATCTACATTCATAATTTTCTTGTACTTCTCTAAATTTTTCATTTTTTATGTATTGTACTCTCCCTCTGCCTGTCCTTTATTCACTGGTTTCCCTTGAGTCTTATGCACTTTTTCTGGTTCATTCATCCATCCCATGTCTTCATTCACTGAATGTAAGTTGATGATTCTCACATCTCCATCTTTAGCCAAGACCACTTTGAACCCCAGATTACAGTGTTGAAATCCCTACTGGATAGCTCTGCTTAACATGTCCAAAACTGAGCTCATTGTTTTTATTTCATAACTATTCCATTTACTCCATTCTAGTGAACAGTATCACTGTCTACTCTTTCATCTGAATCAGCTGCCTGGAAGTTAAATTAGATCCCTATGCTGCTGCCATTCCTCACCAGTCCTTTTTATTCTTTTTTCATCTTCATTGCACTGGTATTAGTTCTTGCAACATAGCTGGTCCCCCATTCCCAGTTTGTACTCTCTCAGTCTGCTCTCCAGGATCAGAGAGGTCTTTCTCAATAAGAACCTTAAGATGTAAATCTTCTACTCAACCCCTTGAAATTTTTTTTAATTTTTATTTTTTATTCCTCAGAGAATAACATTCCAGCTCCTTAGCATGGTATCCACAGTCAGCCTTCTGCCTATAGCCTAGCCTGTCTTCTACCTGCCAGCCTCTAAATGATGCTTCTCTCATACCCTGATGGCTGTTCTTATCCAAACAGGCCAGGTTGATTTTCACATCATTGCTTTTACTCATCCTCATCCCTTATAATAAATGCCCCTTCTTCAGTCTTCCTGAATGAACATCCTTCATGTTTTTTTCGTCTAACCTCTAGCATTATATTTTCTGTGAACTTTCTGATTGTCCTTGCTCAAATAGATTGCCCCTTATCCTTTGAGATGTTCTGTCTTATCATCTATGACATTTTATGAGTTTAATGTGCATGCATCTGTTTCCTCTTCTACACTGCAAATACCTTGAGGGTAAGGGCTACTGTATTGATTGTTTTATTTCCAGGACCTAGAACAGTGCCTTCCCATAACTAGTGCTTAATGAATGTGTTTTGAAGGTACAACATATGCAGTTTCCAAGTACTTTATTTTTAAAAGGAGCACAGTGGCTGTAGGATTTTGATTTCTTTATGTACCAAATTATTTCTCCAAGTTATTAAAAAAAGGCAAATCTTGAAGAACTTCCAGGAAATTAAAAAAAATCCAGCTGAATATGAAATCACTTCATAGAGTAATAATGCAATACTGTACCTTGAAATTTTGCCATGGTCTATATTCCAATATGATTTGTAGTTAATCACATTTGCTTTAAAAATTCTAAGTTGATCAAAAGGTAAAATACGAGGGAAACTCTCTCTCTCTCTTTTTTGAGAAAGAGCGCACAAGTGCGGCCGCGCGCACACACACACATGCACACACACGGGATTGGGGGAGGGGCAGAGGGAGAGTGAGAGAGAGAGAGAATCTCAAGCAGGCTCCTCACCTAGCACAGAGTGCCACCTGGGGCTTGACACAGAGCTCAATGCAGGGCTCAGTCTCATAACCCAGAGATCATGACCTGAGCCTAAATTAAGAGTCGGAAGCTTAACCAGCTAGGCCACCCAGGAACCCCAAGGGAAACTATTTCTTTAAGCCAGCAGTGGCTGGTGAACTAGTATGTATTGTCTTCAGTGGAAAAGAGTTAGTCAACTTTTCCTTGTTTCATCCTGTAGGACAGAGGGAGGTAGTGACCATAAGCAGTAAGCAATAAATTCTGTTTAAAGAGGGCATGCCAATAAAGGTTTCCCCACAGTGAGGAAGCTGCTACCAGCTCTTTTTGAATGCTTAATGCTTTATTCTATTATGTTGTTTCTGGATGGCTTTCCGTCTTTCTTTTCCCACTCCTTGGGCCCCTCCTCTAGGGCTCAGTAACACGGTAGAGATGCTTTTTGACAGACAAGAGATAATCTTACACTTGACTTCCAATATCAAGGCATTTTAACCGGCACACTTTATATTGAATAATTCATGGGTATTCAAGCTTTAGTTCACTCCACAAAGAAAGTGCTTTCTCTTAGCAGCCACACTAGATATGAGCAGCTAATTCATTATTTAAAGAGATTAAGTATTAGCAACTGGTACTGGCTCTTCAGCGCTCTCTTTATTCCCTTTGCTCGTGTTATCCCCAGCCTCTCAGCTTCCTAGAACAGTTTTTAGATTGATTTTTACCATATTTAAGTCTTTTTAAAAACAGATCTACCCCAAAACCTCACTATTTTCAGACTGCTTTGTCCTATTTTAAAAATGTAAAGCAATGTCTGTTAGAACTCTGTGAATCTCTGCAGGCTCGCAGGAATATATACAATTGCAACTCTTTTTGCTTTCAGTTAAGAAAATGTGGCAGGTGGGAGGAATGTAAGAAATCTGAGTTTGTTCAAATTTACAGACCACTTGCTGCAATAGGCCAAGGAAGGCTTGGGCATTTTAAACAGGTGGTGAAAGTGGATGAATTCTCAACTTTCAAGTATTGTTCCTCTGAAAGGAAAAGTCCCCATGGAGAACTGTCCTCTTTATATTTTGAGAGAAAATGAGAGGAAGAAGGGTTTGAAATGTCTGTTTCTCTTTTGTAGACAGATCCTCAGGTTGGATCTCATTCACCACAAATTTTTACTCTTTCATTACCAGTTAAGAAGAGAGAGGAAAATTTGTCAAGAGGTTATGAGGTTTCACTTTTTGTAAACCTTGCCAAAGGGTACCATAACAATGTAATCAGGTCTGGAATGGCAAAATAGTGAGAAACGTATTACACAGGCACACACACACTTATATGAGAAACTTTTTTAAAAAAGTGACTGATGCTGAAGAAATATATTTTCAGGATGTGAAATGAAAGAAAACATTGGATATCATGTTGCTTAAAGCAGTAATAAATGCTTCTCTTAATTTTATATTTTGGATTAGAGTTAGCCTTTTCTAGGAGTGTTTTAAAGCAGATATTCCATTAGAATGATAAAAATAAGTTGATGGTTTTATTTCTACTTTATATGGCCTGAACAAAACTGGATGCCTTTAAACTTGTAGAGCTTTCCTTTTACATTTAAATTATTGAACGGTATGGATTGTAAATGAACTCCCTATACCTCTAGAATGCTCTTGAATTTCAGGTAACTTCTACTTTCTGGGTAGGGAATGTATTATGTGCATATTTCATTCATTCAAAAATTTCCTGAATTGGAATATTGTAAAGAAAATGGGAAAAGCATATAATAGATGATCAATAAAAAATGTATTTTTTGAATGCCTAAAACTTAAATAAGCCCAGATTTAGCCCATCCTGTGAAAAACCTTGCTTTGAAAGGGAGAAAAATGTGTCTGCATCAAAAAGCAATTGCCCTTTTATTGTGTTAAACACAAGGTCCTGTGCATTTACAAATATTCAGAAGCAAGATACTGTCCTCACCTCGTAACAGTCAATGTCTACACTAGCCTTAGAGCCATCAGGGAATAGAGAAGTAAGACATAGGAGACTAGAGGGTCACCAAAGTTGTTTCTTAATGTTAGATTCTACAAGCTCTTTCTTGTCTAGTATGCAAGGAGGAACCCCCGTTGGATATTTTTCACACAGAAGAGTACACAATGGTAAGTGGCTTGGGTTTTGAAGTTAAAATGACCTGTGTCTAAAATGTAGTTCTACCATGTAATAGCTGTTGCAACCTTGAGGAAATGGTGAACTCTCCCCAAGCTTCTTTTTCTCATCCTTAAAATGAGGACTTTAATAATATGTAACTGATAGGTATTAGAATTAATGAGATAATGTCTGAAAATTGCTTGCATAGTGCTGAGCACATAAGAAACATTCAGTAAACCTCTTTTCAAAAAGTGTTTTTGGAAATTAACCTGGCACTGACATAGAAATTTAATTTGCAGTTGAGATTGTAGAAGTTTAGGAAATTGCTGCATTGTAAAAAATGGGGAGTTTTATGAAATGCTAATGTGTTTTGTCCTAATGTAAATAGGCATCCAGATCAGTTGTGGCAAAAGGGAGAAAAAAACATTTTCATACTGATCTTGGACATAATTATCCATAGATAACAAAAGAAACCTGCACAATATGATCTGGTAGCTACCACTTCCACTGGGGTGCTTTTACATGTCTTCGTTGAGGTAAATAAAATATGTTTTAAAAGAAAAATGTGGCTTTGTTCTTTGCAAAGTTTTATAAACATTTTGAAATTTCTGTAAAAATTTGATAGTATATGTTATATGCTATGTATTGATTATTTTAAGCATTCAACTGAGAAAGAGATTGGAATTGAAAACTTTGTTTCTTGAATGGGAAAAAGGATTGGAGAATGAGGGCCCATCTATTATTATAACTTAGCTTTAAAAACTTATTTAGGAATCTGAATTGTGAAAGATTGAGACAGCATAGTTGGACAGAAACTGTCTTCTCCAAGAATCAGAATTTAAATTGTGAATCCCACATTGTGAGATTTATCTATCATGTCATTTGTCGCATAGAATCTATATCTTTCTTCTCCTGGATTTCTTCCAGAGACCTTTTTAAACAATATTACATTTTTCTAGCACACATATACACACATACACATTTATAAACACAAAACTTTCAAATGTAGGTAGCCATGCCCACTTCCTCTGCATGATGGAATCTCAATAAAGAGACAAAATAAGAAGACTAAAATACCATATATGTATAAAAAATTTATCAATCATTCTAAAACTTTATGAAAGTAAGCTATTTTTTTCCCTTTGTAAGCAGGCTTACTTTAATATGGATTAAAAGTGCTGACATCTAGTCTGGAGGACCAAATTGTGTTTGGCAGTTCTCATTTGCAATTAGTGAGGGAGACCATTCCTCAATGGTAGGGTCACCTAACCAATGCCAAGTTGAAGTCCACCCACAATTATTGAATGCTGACAACATGCCCTCCTTGTGCCATACGCGGGGAACTTAAATAGGAGCTAATGCTGGAAACTTGTTTTTGACTGAGGGCAGATACTAGAATATTTGTATTATTTTGGTGTGTGTAGCAAGTACTCTGTTGCTAATAATAGTCAAAGGCCTAAAGTTTGTGAATGACATGAATTTTTCATCTGTCTTAAAGGAGTCAATGTTTATGCACCACACCCAGTGCATAACAATGAATTCTGGAACACTCAAAAGAATAACATAAAATAAAATGAAAAAAAAAATTCCAAATGCCAAAAATAAATAAATAAATAAAAGGAGTCAATGTTATTCCTCTAATGCTATCACTTGCACTCATGTACTTGTATGTATTTGGATATGATTTTGAGGAGGATGAGAGAAATCACGAGTAGAGCCACAACTATGCAGCAACCTCTAGCGACCAGCCATTAGTGCTCTATGACTAACAGTTGTGTGCTTGGAGTGTTTTGTGGAATTTGTGAAGTATGAGATTACAGTTGCTTTCATTGTCTTTATAATTTTACCCGTGAGTACATTTTTAGTGAAAGGGTGAGACCAGATTAAACACCGGTGCTTAGAGTTTTATACAGTTAATTGTCTTATTGAGAATGATGTTCTTTACATAAAAATATGTTACAGCCTATACATTATATGTAGTAATAAAAATGAATAATATTTACTTATTAATATCCCTTAGTGTTACATAGTTGCTCAACTTATTAATGTTACTTGTTAAGTAGAATTCTAGAAAGTTCAAAATTCATATTTAAGAAATGTGGTTTAATATTACAGAAAATATTAGTCATTTATTTTTCCCTATAAAAACCATTTTGACACCTTTAAAAATATGATTTAATTTTCATGTTTTATAAGTACTTTTTTGAATGCTATGCTAATGAAAATAAGGCATCCATATTATTTGGTTTATTTCCAGATTTTTTCACTTTTTTCTTTCCCACTGAATTGTATGGCTCTTGTAAGCATTATCTGACGTGTGGAATACAATGGGAATAAAGAAAGTTGGGACGCAGTAGCCTAGTGGATTTCAATTCTACCTTTTCTCCAAGTGTGTGATTGTCCTATACAAACTGTTGCAACAAGGCCTGAGAGTTATTCAGCTTTCAGTTATTTGGCCAGCTACAAATCTTGTCTTTGATACTTTTAACCTGTCCAGTTTCCAAACCTCAAATTTCCTGATTTTTATTATATTCCTTTTTTGGGGTTCAGATTGCCCACTTCTCTGGGCTACTAATATTAGGATTGAGAAAGTCTTTCCAATTATTGACCAGTTCTGTCCAGACAGGGTAAATGAGGACCCTTTCCAAATGTTCTTTGGAAATAGTTATATTTAATGCCTCAGATTTGATTTGTCAATCTTATTTCAATTGACTGCCTTACCATCTAAATTCCATATTTACGAGAAACTGAATTAGTATATATGGGGTTCAAGATTCAAGAGCAGTAAGATATTTCAAAGTTGCTACAAAGAACAGGTGTGTTTTAAAATAATATGAGCCTAACAGGGCTGAGAAAGCTGCATGTGTCTAGAACTAAGCAGACCCATAAGAAAATAAAGATTGTTACTGGCCAACTTTGGTGCTAACAAAAAGATTGTGAGTTTTAAAATGTAAGTATCAAGATAAAACCTCAGAAATTATGTTATAAAGGAGGAAAAATAGAACTAAATCAATCATCTAAATTATTTTGGTAATTTTTAAAGTACTACACTAATTTCCTCTCTAAAGGCAATAATAACAAGTAAACTCAACAAATAACAACTAGTTATAAGAACAAAATGTCTTTAAGGTGACATCTTTTTGATTATTGATACTCTAGCTTCAGCCCATTATTAATTAGCTGATTTGGGTTTGAAAAGTACCTCTTTCCCTTTTACAACCTATAAATTTTTGCCACCTCAACTGTAGACAATTAAAAGAAGGGAAAACCATTTTTGTTTACTGTCCCACAGGTATCGTCTTTTAAACAGAAATTCAAACAAACCATGGATTCCAAAACACTTGAATCAAAACAGGGCCGTGTGTGGTATATTCAGCTTTTGTCTCTAAAACGTATGCTACTACCTACTAATTCAATTAATGTAGATAAGTTTTGGGTATTTTATCACTGATAAGCATTGTTTAATACAGTTAAAAGGTCTAAGAAAGCTGAGCTAGAATTACTTCAGAATTGCATAATTTTTTAAAAAAGATTTTATTTATTTATTTATTTGACAGACAGAGATCACAAATAGGCAGAAAGGCAGGCAGAAAGAGAGGAGGAAGCAGGCTCCCTGCCAGGCAGAGAGCCAGATGCGGAGCTCGATCCCATGACCCTGGGATCATGACCTGAGCCGAAGGCGAGGCTTAAACCCACTGAACCACCCAAGCGCCCCAAGAATTGCATAATTTTGATGGCTGTTTTTGTGTCATTTAACTTTTTTTAAAGTTAAATTAACTATTATCCATCTTTTTCTTTTTAAAAAGATTTTATTTATTTATTTATTTGACAGAGCAAGCACAAGGGGAGTGTTGGGGGTTTGAGGGATGGGGCACCAGAAAGAGAGAGAGAAACAGACTCCCCACTGAGGAGGGAGCTTGATGTGGATCTTGACCCCAGGACCTTGAAATCATGACCTGAGCTGAAGGCAGACACTTAACCAACTGAGCCACACAGGCGCCCTCTATTATCTGTCTTGTCAGTAACAAATGATGTAGATATTGTAGAATGCATATATGCAAATTAGTTGTACTGTGCTTTAGGAGGTATAATATGGATTTTTCTTGTTGATTATTATCTATTTAGAAGTTTTCCTTTATGATTATCAGTTAAAAAGCAATAACAGGCCAAAATTAAAATTTGGCCATGTATAAACCATAAGATAAATTATTCTGAACGTGGGAAATCCAAAGTGATTTCTTCGGTGAAGTTGAGATACAACATGTAGAAAGAATTTTGTCAGACCCTAGGCAGCCATGCTACTAGAGTCCCAGGACTCAGATTATAAGAGAAGAAACACTTTGCCTTCCAGAAACATTTGTGCATGGGGAATACGGCAAATGAAGGCAGATGTAAGATAAAAACCTGAAGGATTTAACCCTTGAATTCTTCTGTTTAGTTTCTTCCAGTTCCTCAGAATGACTGAATACATCCTGAAATGTCTATCATCTATCCTTTATCTGTATATTTACCACAGAACTTTCAGTGTATACAAATACAAATTATTTGATATTGTCAGGACATACAGCATTTCATGTAAATTCATATATGACTTATCCACAGAACTGAAGCATAACTCTATGAGAATTGTACTTAAAAAAATCAACAATTTGAGGAAAAATGTCTTCAAAGTAGTGAAATGTTTCTGGGCTTCCTTAAAATAATGCGTAGGCCATAATTCCCTCAAATTCAGAATTAGAAAATGCTTTGGGTCCTCATACACTGAAGCTTGAGAGAGCCCCCCCTCCCTGAGGAGTTTGTAAGCCTTTGGTATGTCTACTGTTATACTTTAGTTTGTTTCAACCATGCTTTCAATCTTTATTGTTGTCTATGAGCCTACGTTTCAAACAGCCCTGCTCTTTTCTCTACCATAATTTGTATATTCTGTACAACCTGAGGCTGAGAGTCTTTGCTTAACAGAATTTTCTTTACATACTGGACTCCAAGGAAACTCTCTGGGAGTTATTCTATGACTATAAAAATCAAAACTATTTTCATGTGTAGTATTATGACTGGACACTTATTGAAACCGTTTTGATCAGGGCTCCAAGAAACAAACACATATAAGTAAGATTTGGGCCCTTCTGGGATCGAATATGCAAATAGGTCACACTTTATTTTGTTAATGTTCTTGAGAAAACATTGCTTATGGGCAATACGGGCAAATAGGGCATGATTAGAGTTGCTAAAACTCTAGAGATCTTTCTACTTAGCTTAACATACAGTATGAGAGACAAAGAAATTCTATTTTGAATTATTAAGCTATTACTTTTGAATTTTGTGTAGTCAGATTTCCCAGGGTTTCCATTTACTGTTTACTAAACTACTTATAAGAGTTCCTTCTAGAACCAGCAGAACTCAGCTCTGGCAGGGACCTGATAAAGTTCTAGCCCTGGATGCGAGTAGGAAGTAAAATTTCTTTGCATTCCTTCTTCCAGAGAGGATAGATAAACAAGGCCCACGAAAAAATGTATGTTCATCTTATTACTCTCTTTGAGAGGTTTGTTGGTCACCCCTCCCCCACTGCACTGCATTTTGAGAACCTAATACCAGCTACTAAAAGTTATGCTGTACTACAAAAAATAGAAGACCTTAAAAAAACCCCTCAGGTGTAGCTAGCATTCAAAATTCTAGATTAATGTAAAATTAATTTCAGTTGCATAAATATCTAAATAACTCTTGACCAACTGAGTTTCATTAGTTCCTTTAGATGATGTTCAAGGTATAGGAAGGCAAACGTGAACATAGATATTCATTTATCTCTATAAAATACTTTTGGCTTGAGGGGCGCCTGGGTGGCTCAGTGGGTTGGGGGCCTCTGCCTTCGGCTCAGGTCATGATCCCAGGGTCCTGGGATCGAGCCCCACATCGGGCTCTCTGCGCGGCGGGGAGCCCGCCTCCTCCTCTCTCTCTCTCTTCCTGCCTCGCTGCCTACCTGTGATCTCTGTCAAATTAAAAAAAAAAAAAATCTTAAAAAAAATACTTTTGGCTTGAAATTATTAGCCTTTATGTCCAATTCAGATAGCTGGCTAGAGAACTCAAGATGTCGAGAATCCCTTCTATTGTAGCATTTATTATTATTTTTTTTAAAGATTATTTATTTATTTATTTGACACAGAGAGAGAGAAATCACAAGTAGGCAGAGGCAGGCAGAGCGGGGTGGGGGGCAGGGAATCATGACCTGAGCCGAAGGCAGAGGCTTTAACCCACTGAGTCATCCAGGCATCCCCCACTGAGCCACCCAGGAGCCCCTCTCTCTCTGCTTTAAAGTAAAATAGCATTTCAGTCATTTGGGAAAACTGTGTATTTGAAAAAAATTCTTTTGAGAAATAGTTTTTGTCTCAGTAATTTCCAACTAACACATCAAACTGTACTAATAGATCTCACACATGTAATTGACTGTTGCCATCACAGTTCCTTAAATTGAAGGTAGAGGTTTGGAAGGAGCTCTGGAACTTGGCTCCAGAGTTTGGCTATCTTGCTTTCAGCCTATTGGTTTTTCGGCAGTACCTTCCCCAGCTCCACCAAATAAAAGTTTAGGGGAATGAGTAGTTCTTTCCTTTCCTTTTTCTTTTTTTAAAAAATGAAAGTTTGAGTGACAAACAACATTATATTAGTTTTAGGTGTACAACATAATGATTTGACATTTACATACATTACAAAAAGTCTGGTTACTGTTTCTCAACATACAAAGTTACAAAGAAAAATATTTTTTCTTGTAAACTTTTAAGATTTACTTTCTTAGCAACTCTCATATTTACAATACAATGTTATTGACCAAAACTAGTCACCATGCCGTGCATTTCATCCCTATGACTTATTTTGTAACTGGAAGTTTGTACTCAATTATTTTACCCAACCCACCCATGCTCCTTCCCCTGGTAAATACCAGTCTAGTTTCTGTACCAATGAGTTTTGTTTTGTTTTAGGACTGTTTGTTCTATTTCTCTGAAAAATGCCACTGGAATTTTAATAGGGATTGCACTGAGTCTCTAGTGCTTTGGGTAATATGCACATTTTTTATAATATTAATTTTTCTCATCCATGAACATTGGCTATCTTTCCATTTATTTGTATTGCCTTCCAGCATTTTCATCAGCGTCTTATAGTTTTCAGTGTATAGGTCTTTCATCTCCATGGTTAAATTTAGTCCTAGGTATTTCCTTGTTTTTGATGCAATTGTAAATGGAATTGTTTTCTTAATTTCCACTTCTGATAGCTGTTAATTTATAAAACAATAGTTTTTTTTTTTTTTTTTTTGTATATTGATTTTGTACCCAACAACTTTATGGAATTGTTTATTAGTTCTGACAGTTTTTTTGGTGGGGTCTTAAATGTAAAATCATGCCATCTTCAAATATGATACTTTTTCTTCTTACTTAGCAATTTGGAAGACTTTTATTTCTTTTCCTGCTTAATTGTTCTCTCTAGGACTTTTAATATTATATTGAGAAGAGTGGATATTCTTGTCTTATTCATGATTTTAGAGGAAAAGCTTTCAGCTTTTTGTTGTTTTGTGATATTAGTTTTCATCTGGTCATATGTGGCCTGTATTATGTTGAGGTATGTTTCATCTATACCCACTTTGTAAAGATTTTTATCATATATCTGAAATTAATGATGTAGTGTATGTTGGCTAATTGAATTTAAATTAAAGAAGAACTTTTATTATAAATGGATGTTGAATTTTGTCAAATGCTTCTTATGCATCTATTGAGAAGAGTGTATGATTTTTATCCTTCATTTGTTAATGTTACAACAGGATGATTGATTTGCAGGTGTTGAACCATCCTTGCTTCCTGAAGTTATTTACTATTTGATCATGCTGTATGATGCCCTTAATACATTGTTGAATTTAGTTTGCTATTTTGTTGAGGATTTTTGCATGTAGGCTCATCGGGGATATTGGCTTGTAATTTTCTTTATTTGTGGTGTCCTTGTCTGGGTTTTGATATCAAGGTATGCTGGCCTTGAGTTTGGGAGCATCCCCTCTTCTTCAGTTTTTTGGAAGAGTTTGAGAATAATAGATATTAGCTCTTCTTTGAATGTTTGGTAGAATTCACCAGTGAAGCCATATGGTCCTGAGCTTTTATTTGTTAGGAGTTTTTTGATTACTTATGCCATCTCCTTACTGGTAATCAATCTATTCAGATTTTCTGTTTCTTTCCGATTCAGTCTTGGAAGATTGCATGTTTTGAGGAATTTATCCAGTTCTTCTAGGTTGTCCAGTTTATTGATGTGGTCTCTTATGATCCATTGTATTTCTTTGGTATTAGTTATAACTTCTCTCTTTTCATATCTGATTTTATTTTTGTGCCCTTTATTTTTTTCTTTTTTTCTTTTTTTTTTTAAAGATTTTATTTATTTATTTGAGAGAGAGAGAAAGTATGAGAAGGGGGAGGGTCAGAGGGAGAAGCAGACTCCCTGCCAAGCAGGGAGCCCGATGCGGGACTCGATCCCAGGACTCCAGGATCATGACCTGAGCCGAAGGCAGTCGCTTAACCAACTGAGCCACCCAGGCGTCCCCTTTATTTTTTTCTAGTCTAGTTTAAGTTCTGTCAATTTTATTTATCTTTTCTAAGAACCAGCTCTTAGTTTCATTGAGCTTTTCTGTTTTTGTTTCTGTCTCCAGTCATTTATTTCACCTCTCATCTTTATTATTTCCTTCCTTCTACTGCCTTTGGGCTTTGTTATTCGTCTTCTAGTTCCTTTGAGTGTAAACTTAGATTGCTTGAGATTTTTCTTGTTTCTTGAAATAGGCCTGGGTCATAAATATTCTTCTTAGAACTGCTTTTACTGAATCCCAAGCATTTTGGACCATTGTGTTTTCACTTTCATTTGTCTCAAGCTGTTTTTTAAATTTCTTCTTTCATTTGTTTATTTACTCATTGGGAGGCAAGGCATTCACCCATTGCCTTGGCAGGAGTGGGGCATGACAGAAGCACATTGGGGAGCACTAGCAGGTTATTACAAGGGTGCAAAAATGGTTCCCACCAGTGCCAGCACTAGTAAGGTAGAGAGAAAATGTGAAAATGGTGCCTGATAACACCCCCATCTCTGTGGAGAATTTCAACAGGCTTTTGCCCCTCTGGCAGATGCTTTAAGATTAGCAAAGGAATCTTCTTCACATATGGTCTTGGCATTTTTCCAGTTGCTGGTTTTGCACTGGGTCCAAGGGTTATTGGGTTTGCTCAGGAGCCCTTTAAGATCATAATCTCCATTCTCTACAGCCTTATGGTTCTCCTGGTGTAAGCCCTGTTGGTTTTAAAAGCCAAACATTTTGGAGGTTCATCTCTCTGGTACAGGTCCCAAGTGTTGGGGTGCCTGATGTGGAGCATAAAACCCTCACTCCTCAGGGTGGAGTTCCATATTTGTGAGATCCCCCCCACCCCACCCTGCCTCCCACCCAAGACCTTCTAAGCCAGGGTACACATACAGAGACCACACAGGAGACATGCCCTTTGAGCACCCTAGGAGGGGTTGAATTTCTGAGACCCATGGGTCTAAAACAATCAGCCTAATAGTTCAAGAGACAACAAAGAACTAGGGAAGGTTAAGCAATAAAGATCATCTCACTACACAGTTTATGAGACTTCAGTAAGGACCCGATGGTGGGTCACTGTGTTAGGAGTGAGCTTTCGGCAAGACAATCTCTCACTGTCCTACCATCTTGATCTGACCCTTATTCTTTGTTGTGGAGTAGCTGTTAACTAGTTCTCAGATTCTTTCCATAGGTAATTGTTCCACATGTAGCTATAAATTTGTTGTGTCCATGGGAAAAAGTGAGTTCAGGATTTTTCTATTCTACCACCTTAAACTGCCTCATCTTTTAATTAAAAAAAAAAAAAGGTAGAGAGGACCCCTCCTTTATGTTGCCACTTGGAAATTTTCACTTTCTTACCATTTTTACACTCTGTGTTCTTATCCAAATCCATTTTAATTCTTTGTGCTTTAAGTGAGTCCTTTCTGGTCCTCCAAAGAAACAGGGGAAAGCTGCTCTGAATCACTGATAGCACAGCTCTCCATGCAATTGATGACTTTTGGCTCATGGCTCATTTGCTGTGACAGAAGCAATGTGTGACTCATCAGGGGCTGCTCTTGAGTCAGTGAGTGATAAGACAACTGGCTGTATCTCTAAAATACTCCTCAAGTCTGACTCTCACACTCACTGGCTTAAGAGTGCAAGAATTAAGAACACAGGATAAGATTTTTGTCCTCATTTGAATCTTCAGATGATTTCATTTTCAGTTTAACACCCCAAACTCAAATTTCTAAAAGTTCAAACCACTTGCTTCCTGATAAATAAAGGTGACTTCTAAATAGTATTGCATTTACTATGGAGGGATAGGCAGTGCCACATGATGAGTGGTATGAGGAATTCCAGGAAAATCCTTCTATCAATATCAAGTCATCAGAACCAGAAGTTCCTTGGGAAGGAGCAGAGATTAGTGAGAAGAGTGCTGGAGCCACACAGCCCTGGACTTGAATTTCTGCTCTTCCACATAATAGCAATGGGCAAGTGGAAAGAAAAAGGTTGGAGATAATAGAGCTAAGGTACTAAGGACTGTGTGTGTGTGGGGGGGGGGTGGGAAACAACATGTGCCAACCTGGAAGACCTTGGATATATATATATGTGTGTATATTGGAGAAAGTTGGGTAACATGAGATCATACAAAAGATAAGGTGAGATAACTCCAAACACAAATACCAAATACTTTCATAATGATAACAGTAAAATATAAGGTGAGAGAAAAATTTCAAAGTTTACCTAGCTAAATTTGTTGATACTCAAATGCAGTTAATTAGATTTATTCATTCTCTCACCCTCTCTCCATATATATATTAATTTATCATATATATCATATTACATGTAAAAATCTATCTATCTATCTATCTATCTATCTATCTATCTATCTATCTATCTATCTTTCTGTCTCCTCTGAGCCTGTTGTTGCACACCAGATATGGTGTTAGCCATTGGGAATTCAAAGGCAATAAGCCACGGTCTTAGTATCTTACATTTGCACACCACTTTGTATCTTTTCAAGTATTTTCACATGTATTAGCTCATTCTGTGTTCTCAGACAGAGAGATAATTAGTTTTGCTAGGTCATAAGAGTCTGCAGGGGAATGTTGTAAAGAGTCATGCCCTGTACCTTGGTCTGGCACCTTTCCATGTGACTTTGGAAAGAGTATGGGACTATAAAGTCTAGAGAAACCATGACTGCTACAGGTAAGAACTGTTAGGTCCTAGAAGTTCTAAATTATGCAACCTCATGAGTGTTGAAAGAGAAGGTATCTCCATTTATCTCTTTCCTGAAATGTCCTGTGTCCTGGGAAGACAGTACTGTTCCCTTGCAGAAATGCTAGGATATCTGTGAGCCCATTTGCAGAATCATGTTAGTTGCATGGGCTCCCAGTGGGGGTTGTATAGCTAACTCTCCAGAACAATTATGAGGCCTACTCTCATTCCAGGTGGTAAAATCAGGATCTTTTAAAGCACTTCTTTGGACAGGTTATAATATAGGATCACAGGGTGAATGAGGATTTACATTCTTAAAACAAGCTAGATAGATACTCAGGAAGGCATTTTTCCAAATGAAGGGGAAATGCAGAAACAAATTTTGAAAAAATGTCATCAGAGATATAATCCATTATCATTAAATATAGATAGACAATATAGAATGCAATTAATGTTATTTTTGATTCCTGGCAGAACTTGAGATGGTGGTTTGTCTGACTGCTATAGGACATCAGTGAGTGGGACTGGGCCTCATTAGGCAGGTGAAAGGAAGAACAAAAACTGCCAACACAACAAATGGAGCCCCTTGGTGCAGACAGTTAATGCATTTTGTCATATTATAGTGGAAACTGTAGATCTCCCTGGTCATGATGAGAATAGGTAAAACAGAACTCCCAGCTAAGATGTTTAAGGACCTAAGTGGTTGTGAGTTTATGAAACTTCAGTAAGGAATGATCTTTGGAATACAGCCATTAAAATTTAGTTTCATTTGAGCACAAACAGGTTCAAACAATAACGGTTGGTGAAACATTTATTTCAAGTACATTGTGGAAAATTTCAGAGCAAATCAAATTTAAGTTAGCAGTATTTATTTAATTTAGTTTAAGAACTAAAAAAAAATGTATCATATATTACTAGGTAAGATAAACCCCCTCTTTAACCTCCTTCAATGGCTTCTCAGTGCTCTGAGGGAAAAACCTTACTTTGTATTATGGCCTCTGTATTAGGTCTTGGCCATCCCAGTCTTGTTTCAATACCTTAACATGACATTCCCCTTCTGGCTTTAGAGGATCATCTTCTCAATCTCTTTTCAATCTATGTGATGCACCATTTTTCAAATTTTTGCTTAAATATCACCTCTTTGGGAAAATGTTATTGACTAAACCAGATCCTCCCCCTCACCTCTCCTGCTGCTTCTTATTTTATTCTTATTTTATTCTTATTCTTATTTTATTCTTTATTCTATGTTATTCTTATTTTAATCCCATTTTCTTAGGATTTTTACTATTTTGTTAATTTTTTTTTGCGTATTTTACTTGCTTTTCATACCAGAATATAATATGCATGAGAGGGGGCGCTGGGTGGCTCAGTGGGTTAAAGCCCCTGCCTTTGGCTCAGGTCATGATCCCAGGGTCCTGGGATCGAGCCCTGCATCAGGCCCTCTGCTCCACAGGGAGCCTGCTTCCTCCCCCTTCTCTCTGCCTGCCTCTCTGCCTACTTGTGATCTCTGTCTGTCAAATAAATAAATAAAATCTTTAAAAATAATAATAATAATAATAATATCCATGAGAAAAAATGCTGTGTTTGTTTCCCACACCATGGTATTTCTGGTGTCTAGTAGAGTAACTAGTAAGGTAGACACCCAATACATGATTGATAAAGAAATGAATGAAGAATGTCGGTTATTCATATTAAATTTAAAACATTACAAGAATACAGAGGACCTAATTTCTGTAATTTCTTTCATTGGCTGTAGTTAAAGCAGACAGAGTTAGAGGAGGTGGGCTAGGCCAAAAATCGTTCTTCGTGCACATTGCAATTAATATGGTGCTGGTGTGCATACTGATATGTTTAATAAAGCTATCACCACAAAAACTCTGAGGAAGTGTGGGAGCTGATTTAAAAACAAAAACAAGAACATATAATGCTACTTTAGATGCACAGGGTCTGTTACAATAAATTACTTTAAGTCCAGAAAGAAACTGTGTTTATCTACTGCAGGTGTCATTTCTTCTTAGTTCACTGGAATACTTGAGAAAATGAAGAGTAATAGTGTGTAGAAAGCACCCCATCTGGATCTAATTTTGCTGTAGAAAGTCTTTGCTCTACATGATAAGCATTGGCAATACAGTGATGAAGGGAGACAGGTTTCTTTGCTTCATGGAGCTTACAGTCTCAATTTAAAAAAAAAAAGATTTTATTTATTTGACACAGACAAAGCGATCGCAAATAGGCAGAGAGGCAGGCAGAGAGAGAGCGGAAGCAGGCTCCCTGCTGAGCAGAGAGCCCCATGCAGATCTTGATCCCAGGACCCTGAGATCATGACCTGAGCCAAAGGCAGAGGCCTTAACCCACTGAGCCACCCAGGCACCCCATTATAGTCTCAATTTTTATTGGGATTTTTTTCTTAAGCCTTTATCAGTTGCCAAATTGGGCAATATTTTATGAGACATAAAATGCTCTGTGAATGTCTGTGGTCAATTCTGAGTGAATATCTTTAAGCATTTCTAATCTAATATCTCTCCCTACTTTTCTTCAGTGTTTGCCTTTGTTCTCTTGTTCTAATGCTACATGTTTAGTAACATTTTAATAGAAAGTCAACATTTAGGGGAAAATGGACTCTGAAAGAATAGAATTCTTATTTCCAGCATTTTTTTTTTTAAACTGGAGAACTAGAATAGTTGTGTGACATTATATCTTGGGGAAAAATGACTCTGGTGCAATTTTTTTGCATTAATATGTCTCCCGTCCCCCGCATTAGTGTGAAGCACCCACATTCCAAACAACCACAAAAATAAAGCAAAAGCCACTTTATTTTTTACATTCTGAATGCAGTATATATCCTATAACTTAAACCTGTTGATACTGCCACATAGAAATCACTCAGTATGATTTTATTTTCATGCCCTGTATTTAAAAATAGAATATGCTGAACATATCATTATAAGAATCACTTATTAAAACGTTTTTTAATTTATTATAGCCTCCAGGAATTTTGAGATATGAAAGATATTTTTATTCTTTAACAATACACTCATTTTTTTGCTTTTCATGGTTTTCCTTCCACATATAATTTCATATTTTCAGTATATTACTAATACTGCCTACAAGTGTTCCTCTATTTTTTACTTCATATTTATTTTTAGCGTGTGATTTTTAGATACTAAGTAGCCAAGTATGTTATGTTGTCCTTAAAGTAAGAGTAAGCTCTTTTTTTTTTTTTTTTTTAAGATTTATTTTTTGAGAGAGAGTGTGTGAGCTGAGTGTGTGTGGGGTGAGGGAATGGAAGGGGCAGAAGGACAGGGAGAGAATCTCAAGCAGGCTCTCTGATAGGTGCAGAGCCCCTATAGGGGCTTGATCTCAAGACCTTGAGATCATGACCTGAGCTTAAATCAAGAGTCCAGTGCTTAACCAACTGTGCCACCCAGGTGCCCCAAATAAGAGTAAAGTCTTGAATGAAGGCATGAAATACTTTTTTGATTGAAGTATACAGAATTAAAAACATGAATTTTGTTACATTAATTTTGTTTCCTTGGAGATGTTTATATATTTACTTTTTCTGGTAAAATTGTATTCTGGAGAGTTGAGTTCATTAGATAGACAAGTTCATTAGATAGACAATACAGGAGTCACATAACTATATTTTAGCTCTCTGCTTTGCCTGATTTTTGTTCCTAATCATTTGAGATCAAAATCAGCTCTAATCCTTTTATTTATCTCTCATGTGAATGATTCCAAATAATGTCTGAAAAGGTTGTACATGAAACCAGGAATACACTCTTTGGTAGTCCTCCAAAATTAAGCAAATCATCTTTGCTTTGCTGCTTTTCTGGATGTATAAATAAAAGTAAAAAGAAAAAAAGACAATTTTAGAACTTTTCAACAATGTGAATATATAGTTAATGCTACTGAACTGTACACTTAAAAATGTAAGATGGTAAATTTTATCTTATTTGCATTTTACTATAATTAAAAAAAGAAAAAGGAATGACAAAATAAAAAAAAGGAAAAAAGAAAAGGAAGAAGAGAAAATCACTTGAAAGTTGTCATGATATTCCACTCTAGGAACCACTCAAAAAATAAATAAAAATATAAAGCCAGCACATTCCAGAGATATGTCAGCATTGCCTCAGGAAGACAAGAATAAGGAAAAGCAAACTAATAATGAAAATAGCATGCAAACAAGACAACCCTAATTTTTTAATTATGGAATTTAGAATAATGCCTTAACTACATTATTCTGAATAACTATCAAGACAGTAGCAATTATTTAACCATAGTGTCCAGAATTGTATTATTATAGTATTTCAGTGATTTGGAAGTTTATAAAAAGCTGTACAATACATAAAATTTTAGAAAAATAAATAAGGACTTCTTTCTCCTACAGGTTTAATGGGAGAATAACACAATTAAGTTTAAAAGGAGAGAAGGAAGTTATTGGAAAAAGAAAGGGTGAAATGTTACTGCAGAACATTTAATTCTTGATTCTTCTTGCTGCCAGTAGGAGCATTCATGTTACAATAAGGAAAGTCTTTAAAAAAGATAAAATGACTATTAAATAGAGAATTAGGAATAGTTTTTGAAAGGGAGTTTGAGTCATACCAGAATAAAAAAAAAATTCCCTTTCCTACATTAAATCCTTTTTTAAAAACTTCTAATTTTCAAGTATTTCCAGACTTACAAAACTCTTACAAAAGTGTATAAAGCATTCCTTCACTCATCTTAACCATATAATAACATCTTACATAAGCGTAATACAAAGGTCAAAGCCTGAGGACTAACTCTGATATGGCTCCTTAGTCAATTCTTTTTTTTTTTTTTAAAGATTTTATTTATTTATTTGACAGAGAGAAATCACAAGTAGGCAGAGAGGCAGGCAGAGAGAGAGGAGGAAGCAGGCTCCCTGCTGAGCAGAAAGCCCGATGTGGGGCTTGAACCCAGGACCTGGGATCATGACCTGAGCCGAAGGCAGCGGCTTAACCCACTGAGCCACCCAGGCGCCCCTCCTTAGTCAATTCTAATTGGCCATTTTCTCAGTCATACTTTTCCATTTGTGATCTTGACATCTTGAAAGAGTGCTAACCAGTATTTGGTAGAATTAATCTACTTCAGATTCAGTCAGTCTGATGTTATCTCATACTAAAGTTGATCTATTGCATTTTTGCCAAAAATAGTGGAGAAATGATTTTGCGCCCTTCTCCATGCATCATGTCAGAACACCCTCTTTAAGTTCTGATACCATTTCCCCTAGCCCAGCCCTGGTTACTTTTTTTTGGAGAATGGTGTTTGAGGGGAAAAAAAAATGTGGTGTTAGGCATGTTCATTACTATTGGGTAGTCATTCTTCTAGACACTGTCTTTCTTTCTTTCTTTTTTTTTTTTTTAAGATTTTATTTATTTGAGAAAGAGCATGATACAGAGCAGAGAGCACAAGTGAGGAGGTTGGGGGAGGGGCAGAGGGAAAAGGAGAAGCAGATTCCCTGCTGAGCAGGGAGCCAGATGCAGGGCTTCATCCCAGGAGCCTGAGACCATGATCTGAGCCGAAGACAGGTGCTTAACTGACTGAGCCCACCCAGGCGCCCATCTTCTAGACACTCCTAGTGGGCAGAACTAGGAAAAACACATACGCACATATACATATTCACACAGATGAACATAAATATATGAAAAATATATATATATCCACACACATACACATGCATGCATGCATCACACACATTTATATCTATTTCTAGATATACCTGTATTAAAAACAACAGCAACAACAGAGTTTATACTGATTAATCCAATTTTAATTCAAACTCCAGTCCATTCTAACCTCCTCTTTTATTCTATTTATTAATCTTTACTCTGACAATGAGATAGCTGTCTCTCATACCAGAACATCTGCCAAATCCTAGATGGCACATAAGGTAGTTTCACAATTGTTAATCTTATACTCCTATGAAAAATAAAGTTATTACTTAGAGTAAATATTTGTGTTTCTGCTCTAGCAGTATATATAGTCAAAGTATTGCTTTATACAATACTTAAGCTAGCTATCCCAACTCCAATAAATTTAATACATTATTTCATATCAAATAGAAGAATTGCATTTTGAGCAAGAAAAACACCATGTGACTGATGTAAAAACAGTAAATGTGCCTGAGTGGTTGGGGCTGTAGCAAGATCTTTCTTTTATATATATTTTTTGGTTTTTAATTTTTTTAATCTACTCTAGTGTCTATATTAGATTCAATTTGGACAAAATGTAAGCTCTAGTGACCAAAAATAACATTTTCTTATTATTTTTTATTTTTATTCATATGATTTGGAAAGATATTTTACAGATTAACTTGGAGAACTGTGGCAGAAAGCAGGTATACCATTTATGTATTTTTAACATGTGCTTCTTTTTAATGTGAAAGTAATAAATTCTCATAAGATGGATAAAGAAAAACAGTATAGATGACAGTCAAACTCATTTGTTACCTCATTATCTAGAGATAACCACTGTTAAAATCCCAGTGCATTTGCTTCACTTTTAAATATGGGTATATTAAAAGCTACACGTATAGCTTTTAATCCTTCTCTTTTCACTTCTATTTACATTGTAAACATTTTCCTTGCCACTAAATATTCTTCAAAAAACATGATTTTCATGATTTTTCATGAATATTTTTCCATCAAATTCCATAATTTATCTAGCTATCCTCCAAATGTTGGTGATTTAGGCAGTTCCCAATTTTTGTGCTCTTGTAAAAAGAACTTCATTGAGTGTTTTGACCCTGTTATAAAAATTATATATATTTGATGGTGAATAAAGGGTTAGTGGAATTAAAATGTAGTAAACACAATTTAAATGATGCTTAGAACCTCTAAAGGAGAAAACAAGTGGCAAGACTTTTTTGAATGAATAGAAGAAACTGAGGAAAGTGGAAAAGACAAATTCACACCAGATGAAATATACAGGAAGGTTCTTCTGTACTGAGACGATGGGTGGTAAAATGTATTGAACCTTACCACCAACTTTCTGTGAAAGAAATTTTACTGGGTCTGTCAGGGTTTGCTATATAACAAACCATTTCAAAATTGAGTTGCTTAAAACATCACATTTTAAAATTTTTTCCATAATTCTGTGTAGTAGTAGGGCAGTTTTTCTCATCTGAGATGGCTTGGGCTTGGAATAGATGGTCTAGGATTCCTTTTGGAATCATCTTTGGAGCTTCTTAGGAAAAAATCTGATGTGTGAACTTAAGATCCAAAGGTTCTTTTTTTTTTTTTTTTTAAAGATTTTCTTTATTTATTTGATAGAGAGAGAGCAGGGGAGAGCACAGGCAGGCAGAGGGGCAGAGGGAGAGGAAGAAGCAGCCCCTCCCCCCCCCCCCCAGTGAGCTGGGAGCCTCACGTGAGGCTCCATCCCAGGACCTTGGGATCATGACCTGAGCAGAAGGCAGTTGCTTAACTGACTGAGCCACCTACGCGCCCCAGTCTAAAGGTTCTGATTCAGTAGGCTGCAGCCAGATCTAAGAATCTTAACACCCTAAGTACCCTTAGGATTTTCTGATGTAGATAGGCTAGATTTTGAGAAAACTCTGCTAGGTTATGACTCAGTGTATTACAAAAGCATAAGGGAAATTCATGAAATACATGTGGATAAGAGATGCAACAATTTAAAAGTTGATACCCTAATTTAAAAAGAATAGGTTGTGTCCATTGCATGCTTTTATTAAAGAATTCCTTCCCTCTTTTCATTTGTTGTGGCTGGCACTTCTGTACTGTACGATGGGCTAGACTGAGGAAGCCTTGAATCTAGAGAGTGGAAGTGGTTCAGAATTGACCAAAAACCAGGAGTCCAAACTCAAGAGCAAGACCAGAGTTCTAATTGTTGTTTTGGGGAAGTGCACATGGATTTCAAACACCAAGAAAAAATTCCAAAATCAAAATACAAACAGACACATGCAGATGAAGCTACTATTAACCCGAGGACTGCATGGATTCCAGATATGACATACAGAAACAAGAGAGAAAGAAAAGATGATGGATAGTGATCTAAGCATTAAAAATGCTAGATTAAGGTTTATAGGTAGATGTGAGGAATGCAGTTGGTAGGGTATCAGGATTAAGGGTTAGAAAATCCAGTAATTTGTGGAATGTAATTCAGATTGGAGAGTTATCTAGTTCTGGAATACCAAGGGTGGAGTCATCCTGTGACTTATTATTTATTTTTTTTCAGTTTCCAGACATAAAGGAGAATATGTTGTATGATTCTGTTTTATGAAGTTCAAAAAGCAGGCAGAACTTAACCTATTATAATAGAAGTCAGAACCTTGCTTACCTTTGGTGTATGAGGGGGAATGGCGATGACTGGGAAGATGCAAGAAGAGGCAAGAGGCTTCTGTGGTGTTAAATAGTATTTTACATTTTGATCTGGATGGATGTTCCATAGACATAGCCATATGTTTTTCAAAATTTAATTGGCCTGTATAGTTAAGATTTATACACTTTATGTTATATCTCAATAAAAAGTAAAAATTAAATGCATGAAAGAGGCTTTTAAAAAATATACTTCTAGACACTGTCAAAGGAGGGAAGCTTAGGTCATTTAAATGAGGAAAAAAAAACACGGCTTCTGATTTTGTCAGTGAAGAAACTGAGGAAAATGGAAAGAACAAATTCACACTGGATGACATATACAGGAAGTTTCTTCTGCACTGAGAGAATGCGTGGTAAAATGTATTGACCCTTATCACAATTTCTGTGAAAGAAATTTTACCCAGCCTATCAGTTTTTGCTGTGTGACAGAATTCTTTTTTTTTTTTTTTTTTTGGATGAAAGGTATTATATCTTCATGGATGCATATTATATATTACTAGAATGAGGCAAGTTTTGTACCCCTTCTATTCCTGTTTTTTTGTTTTTGTAGTTGAAAATATTGATAAATATTTTCACCTAAATAAGTAGGTGGAAAAATTTTTATGGTGTTGTCACTTTTTTAAGTTCTTTATCAGTCTTATGTCAAAAATTATATGGGGATATATGATTAAAATTATATTTCAGTTGTCAACTTCAATTTCCTTGTAAGCAAAGGATTAGAAGTCATTTCTCTTGCAAAACAATTTATTATCCAGTTATTAGTCATATATTTGTCAACAACATAAAGGCTTTCCCAAGCCTTTTCAAGTAATAGTCATTCCTATTACTTTTTCACATAAAGACACCTTGCTTAACTCAATATACTCCGAAAAGGTTGGTGAAATAAAAATATCATTTATTTTAATACGTTTATGCCAATGTAATTTATGATAAAGCACTCTTTTCTTATAAAGTATCTTATATTTATTTCTATCAAAACTTCAGTTATAGACTTAACCCTTTCAGCTCATGGAAAATGTTCATCTTAAACCTAATTGGAAAGTTCAGTTTCATTGTCAAATAAATCAGCCAAGGCAAGCTGACACAGAATGTCTAAAACTTCATTTTTTAAATTTACAAAACACTGATATTTTTCTCAGATAACCACATCGCTTTGGATTTCCAGAAGTGATTCTGATGGGTAAAGCAGGGAATGAGTCTTAACATGAATTTGCCAGTAAGGTGGCTGCACCTTTAATATTTTGTGCCTGTGTGCCCACAGGGCTCTCCCTCAGGGGTAGTGTCAATGGGCAGTGAAGGGGCAAGATGGAGTAGGCAACAAAAATTGTCTTCAATCAGGCTACCCTACTCAGAATTTATCTAAATTCAAATGATTCCAAAGTGGGCCAAATTGCTGTCTTTAATTTCACTTTTAGCCCTTTCTGGAAATAGGTATACTATACCTATATAGTATACCTATATAGGTATGGACTATAAGGATGGACACAAAGCTATGGCATGTATATATTGTACCTTGATTTAAGAAGTCTTCACAGATATCAGTGTTTCAAATTGTTCCTTTGATGGATGCCAGGGAAATGTACACTTCAGTGCAGCACACCATTGTGAGGTTCTAGATGGATAAAAAAAAAAAATGCTTTTTCTTTTCAAAGTGGGAGAAGAGTGAATATCAAAAGGCAAGTGGGAGAGGAGAGTATGTTTGATTCCTGGGCAGATTAATCTAACAATGGGCTATTTATTTCCTGTTTGAAGGTAATGTATGTATATGCACAAACATACATATGTGTATAACATGTATGAAAAAAAGTAACTGAGATGATTTTTGTTGGCCTTTTATTTTTAGTAGTTAAATTTGGCAGATGAAAGACAAAGCTTTGTTATTTTACTATTACTTTAAATGGATGAGGAGGCGTGCATTTACTTATATTTCCTTTTTAAAAATTTACCTATCCTTTCAATTGTTAAAAAGATTTTATATTTTTAGAGCAGTTATAGGTTCACATTAAAATTGAGAGAAAGCTACAGAGATTTCCTATGTACCCCTATCCCCATATATGCAGAGCCTCCTCCATTATCAACATTCCCCACCAGAGTGGTACATTTGTTGCAACTGATGAACTTAGGATGACATACCATTTTCCCTTAAAGTTTTTAGTTTACATTATGGTTCACTTGGTGTTGTACATTATGTGAGTTTGGGCAAATGTACAATGACATATATCCACTGTTCTAATATCATACAGAATATTTTCACTGCCCTAAAAGTCGCTGTGTTTTTGTCTACTTTTCCCTCCTGATCCTCCCACCCCTCCACCTCACAACTACTGATCTTTTTACTGTCTTCATAGTTTTGCACCACCTTTCAATTTTGTATGTGCCAGAAAATCATAAGATTTCAACAGATCTGAAAGTTAGGAGAATGCCTTGCAGAGTTAAAATTAAAAATCCTGTCTTTTCTGGAAAGGTTACCTACTGTCTAGCTAGAGAATAAGATAGGAGAATTCATAGAAATAGAATCTCTTTGAAACTTAAATCAGGAAATCCAAATGGATTGGGTATAGTACTTTAAAGAATTTAGGTTATGAATAAAAGGAGAAGAGTACAATGCAACTTTTGCCCTTTTTTATTTAAATTAATACAAAGTCTTAGTTCCATGCTTGATTGGAGGAAAAGAATAAAGTGTCAGAAGGAGACAATGAAATATTTGTATGAAAACATGGGCTATTAATTTAAATGCATGATGCTATTTTTAAAAATATGCTAGTTTAAAGGTTATACAAGTTCATTTAAAAATTAGGAAAAGAGCAAAAAGAAGAAATAAATATTACTCATAATTATAATATTTAGAAGCAGTCATATAATGCCTTTTTTTTAGTTATTTGTTCATGCATATGTATTTTGGTATAGTTGAAATTATATTGCATTTATAATGTGGTTTTAACACCTGTCACTTTTAATATTTTATCATTTAACTAAAAATTCCAGAACCCTAATTTTAATGAATCTGTGGTATTTCATCATATAGATGTATTATAACTTAAGGCATTCTCTAGAAGCTGAAAAACGTAAGGAGCCATATATTCTCCTAGAGCCTCCAGAAAGGAGTGCAGCCTTGCTGACACCTTCATTTTTAGCTCAGTGAGATGTGTCAGAATTCTGTTGTTTTAACTCACTAAGTTCATGGGGGTTTGTCACAGCAGCAGTAGCAAACTAATACATAGACACGTGTTTTTTTTGTGATTCCCTATGGTCTGGAATATTAAAAACTTGACTTTATTAATAAAATCTGCCTTATTATCATTCAAATTTCAGGTGCTTTTTGCCAAAACACTACTTAAAATATTTACTACAATTAGTTTTTTTCTCCACTGACCTTAGTAATATATTTTTTAAAGATTTATTTATTTATTTGACAGACAGAGATCACAAGTAGGCAGAGAGTCAGGCAGAGAGCGGTGGGGTGAAGCAGGCTCCCCGCTGAGGAGAAAGCCCGATGCGGGGCTTGATCCCAGGACCCTGGGATCATGACCTGAGCTGAAGGCAGAGGTTTTAACCCACTGAGCCACCCAGGTGCCCCTGACCTTAGTAATATTAAACTGATGTTTATTTATTAACGTTGCTTTACATTTTGCATGCACATTATTTATGATTTTCATTTTATGTACTGATCAAAATCCATTACCTTTATTACTTTAGTTACCATTTCTGGGATTGGCTCACAGCCCTAATTTTATTCCTTTCCATTTTTACTGCATAGAATTGGAGAGCAGTAACTCAAAAAATATAGAATAATACTAATACTTTTCTCCTCCGGTGAATCAGCCCAAATTATTTTTTTACATAAATATTTCCATTTAAAAAGCTGTGATGTTTGGATCTCTTCAGGGTCTGAACTTTTTTGAAAGTCTATGTTAATAGGTTTTTTTTCATTCAGTAAACATTTACCGAGCACTGTACTATGCCCAGTTTTTGGTAAAAGGTTGATGATACATAGATAAGAGACCAGTTTCTCCTTTTAGGGATGTCAAGACAAAAGCTAAGAGTAGGATAATGGTAGGTTGGACTAGTGGCCAGCTTGTAAAAGGAACACATAGGGAATCCCTATTATCTTTAATTTTAAATGATCTGCCAGCTTCTTCCCTGGTCTCACTATAGTCCATTCTTGAGACAGAAATCAGAGTAACTCACTTAAACTAAGTCACAGCTCAAACCCCTGAGTGGCTTCTCAACTCACTCCGAGTAAATGCTGGAGTTCTCAAGGTCTATTAGGTGAAAGGCCTCACTTGTCTGCCTGTCTGTCATCACGATGTTGCCCCATTCACAGAGCTCCAGGCATGAAGGCATCCTTCCTTAACACATTCTGAGCATGTTCCCACCTCAGGCTTTCTGCACTGCAGTTCTGACAAGCTGGAGCATTCTTCCTCTGAATATACAGAAGTTTGTTCCCCTTCCTGGGAATTACTGCTAAAATGCCTTAGTATCATTAAGGCTTTCCCTGACTTTCCTATTTAACAGCAGTTACCCAGCAGGTTGGGATGTCCTAGCTCCCCCAGCCTGCTTCATTTTTCTGCTATCCTATGTTTTCTTTTCACTTACATGTCTTATTATTCCCTGTGGTTTATTAGGTGTTTTATCTCTTCTCTTTCTCCATTCATTAGGAGGTATGTATGCTCCAGGAGAAATTTTAGTTAATGTGATCCCTGCTGTACTTCCATGTGTAAGACATACTTGGCACAGAGTAGGTGCTCATATATTTGTTGAATTTATGGTCAAATGAACAGAATTTGATTCAGTTTCAGGATGTCAGAAGTATTTTCCTATGGAAGTTACTGTGAAATTGGTTTTGAAAGATGACGAAGAATGACTGTGAAGGGAGCAGAGAGGGTATGCTAAGCAGAGGAGAAGGCAGGCAGCAAAGCAAGGTTTTCCAGAGTATTAGCCTTTAAATGGATTAAGGTTTTATCAAAGATATTCAGTCTTACCTCTAAGAGAACTTGTAAACCAGCTCCTGTGTACGTCTTACCTTCCCAACTCAGAAAGATAAATTCTTTCCATTGTAAGTAGAAAGAACACTGAAGATGGATAGACAACTGCCTGTCCAAGACAAAAAAGTACAGTGCTTTTTTATCAGATAAATGAAAGTGCTAACCCATGGGCATCTGGGTGGCTCAGTGGGTTAAAACTTCTGCCTTCGGCTCAGGTCATGATCCCAGGGTTTTGGGATCCAGCCCCACATTGGGCTCTCTGCTCTGCAGGGAGCCTGCTCCTCCTCTCTCTCTGCCTGCTTCTCTGCCTACTTGTGATCTCTGTCTGTCAAATAAATAAAATCTAAAAAAAATAAAAAAAGTAAGTGCTAACCCTGGTCATATGTGTTCCCAGTAGTATGGTTTTTGTATGTTAGAAACTTACAGGAATGGAAACTCTAACTTGAGCAGTTTTCATTTTCTTTGGGCAAAACTTTTGTTCTGCTTCTGCCTCAGTGCTTCTGTTTTCAAATTTCAAAGTATATTTTGGTGACAGCTTCGCTTTAGGCTGACTTTCCTCATAGGTTTTATAAACATCCAAATCTAGTGGATGGTAGAATACGTCAGTACCTCATACAGAGGATAAAGGAAAGGATATTTTTGAAAACCGGTCATCGAAGGCAGGGATTTGGAATTACAAGAACATAATCTGGTATAATAACTGCCTTCAGGATACTTACAATTTGATGAAAAGAGTAAAATGAACAATAAAGTTGCTATTATCAAAGCCACAACCTCCAGGCACCATGATAAGGGATTTCATAATCATTAATATCCCTAGCAACCTTATTATTGTGTTTATTTTATAGATGATGTAAATGAGGTTTGGAGAGACTAAGTAACTTGCAAAGTTACAAAACTAGGAAGCAGTAGAGCCACTTCTTAACTCCAGATCTGCTGACCTCCAAGCTCATACATCATTTTCCCTGAAAACACCAAGTTTTGTATTTAAAAGAAATGCGTTGAAAGTTTTATATGGGAATATATATTCCCATATGAAACTTTTAAACTATCGTAAACTATTGTACTTCATATATATATGGAGTACAATAGTATATATACTTCATACATATAGTATATATACTTCATACATATATATACTATTGTATATATACTTCATACATATAGTATATATATACTTCATATATATATGAAGTACAACAGTCAAATAACATAAGCAACTAGATATATATATGCATATCTATATATGTATATAAACATGTATGTTTATATATTTTCAGATATATATATATATATATATATATACCCACTTGTTTATAATATTGGAGCAACTAAAAGCAAGTAAATTAATCTTTGCTCTGTGCACTTGGCTAAACTTAAATACCAAAACACAGAAATTACCAACATTCCTCTGCATTTAGTTATATTTTAGGGGGTAGGTGAAAAGTTTTAATGACTTTATCAGACTTTTATTTTCCCAAGAAGTCAAAAAAATAAAAACAAATTATTTCCCGAAGTGTGTTTACCTTTCTTTATTACTTTTATATTGTTAAGTAATATCTGTCATTAAGGATCTAATGTGTGTAATACTCTCAGTTGACATCTATCTTTTAAAATAAGCCACTTCATAAAAATTTGGCATTTAAAGAAATGCATTAACTTTTTCAGGCCCCCATTTATTGCTCTGCTGAAGTAATTCATTGGTCTGTTGTACATCCTGGAGTACTTTGCTGGCAAAGTGAAGAATGTCATCTGTTAAAACTCCAGAGAGTATACTGCCTTCTGTAGAAGCATAATGACTAATTAAAAACAAAACAAAATGAAACAAAACAACTCTGGAGATTTTGCTGAAGGTTTTGCAAATACTTTTCCGTGCCTCTGTAAAAACCTCCATGTTTCTGAAATTCCTAAAAATTCAGTAAAATCTCATTAGCTTGATGTTGGTATTTTAAAACTAGTTCTAATTTGAAGAGTGATTCGCAAGTCACCTAAATTACATTATCTGTACAAATACGAAAGTTGAAAATTTGGTGCGTGTGCAGTCTGCCTCTAGAAACAGCTAATATCAAGCAACTGTTTTTAAACTCTGAAAACAGAGTTAGCTCACAATTTGTAAGGCACCTAAAAAAAGCAGAAAGGAAGAGGATAAAGTTCTGTTTACATTTTATTTTTTTCTTGCAACTCTTTTTTCTAATCCCTTGTCAAATAGTCATTTATGTCTAAAGCAAATGGTTTGCCTAAAGGAGAATCTCTTTACGTGTTTGCCTTGCTCACTGAAGATCAAATAATGTTGAATTTATGTATCTTTAATTCACAGGTGTTTCTCCTGGGTCTCTGTTATTTTAGATCATTAGAACTTTACTTTCTTAAGGTAGAAATAGCACAGATGTATTTATATGGATGGAAAACAGACTTCAGTTTTATCTCATAAAATCAAACTTTTAATCTTTTTTTTTTTTTTTTTTTTTTTTAAAACCAGGGTCGTCTTCTACCACTTTATCTTGATAGCACTTGAATGAGCCAATGAACTTAGACTCAAGGAGCCTTGGTCTTCTTTGAATCTTACTTTGTTTTTATTTTCTACTTCCATCTAATGAGTGGCCAGATCTGACTTTTCTTTTGCAACACTTCTCATTGCTTTCTATTTTTGCAAGGCTGTTTTCACAAACCAAGTTCGTGTCCTTACTGTCTAATACCTGCAAATGTGGTGATGGTGTTTCTGTTCACAACCCCAGTTTCAATTTCTTCTGCACATCCCCTCTAGAACACCGATTAATTTAACTTCTTGCTCAAGAACCAGTAATGAGTCTCATTTTGAAAATCATACTTGAGTTCTTGGAACTCAAGGGTCTTTACAAGCTGACCCCAAAACTACGTTTCTAGAGTTATTTCCACTTCAATTTACCATAAATGCTTTAGGAAAACTGCACAATAATGTTTTTGGTATATGATATGATTTTTCCTATAGGTCACCTTTGCTCATGGTATTTGAAAATAACCTTTAACAATTCCAGATATATGAGCATATATAAATTGCCGTAAGTTTCTATGGATCTGGAATATAAGCCCAAGACCAGAAATCTTGTTTTAACCACCATGACATTATGCATCTATATTTGTTTAATGCTCAAATGAATGAATCACACCATTTTTTTCCCCTAATAAATGACAACACTGTAGCATCCTGGGAGTGAACATTTTGGGTTATATCTGTTTAAGAAAAAAACCCCTATTGTCTACCTAATAAACTTTTGAGGTAGTATATAGAATGAATAAGAGGATGGACTCTGGCCATTGATCACCAAGATTCAAATCCTGCCTGCTACTTGCTCGCTCCTTAATCTTGAGCACATTATTGAACTTCCCTCTGTCCTTAATTTAGAAATGCTATCTATTGCATGTTTATAAGGAGGATTAAATGAGCTAACATATGTAAAGCACTTAAAATAGTATCTGAAACTGCAAATTAATAGAAAAATAAAGATAGTTATTAAAAATATAGCAAACAAATTTCAGAATGCCAAAATTTAGAAATCTAAAGACCAATGTTCTCTCTTACCTCTTTAACTTGATTTGTATCAAAAAGATTTCTTTTTGTATCAAAAAGATTTCTTTGCTGGATACATTTCCTACAATCCTTTTGTAGCCTTTTTAGCCTTTGGGCATTATGAAATGAGAAGACCCTTTCTCATTGTAACCCCAGTGAAAGAAGATACGTGACTGGGGGTAAGCTGGCTCCACAGCCAAAATT
The DNA here is from genome assembly GCF_902655055.1 of Lutra lutra. Taxonomy (NCBI): domain Eukaryota; kingdom Metazoa; phylum Chordata; class Mammalia; order Carnivora; family Mustelidae; genus Lutra; species Lutra lutra. Next base: position 115,504,232 of record NC_062282.1, on the reverse strand, counting down.
GCTGCTGCTGACCCAGAGACTTTATCCACAATGTTGCCATAGTCTTTGAGAATGCTGAAGGTCAGAAGGATCGAGAACCTTGAAAAGAATTATAAGAGCTAATTAAAATAGTTAAACTTGTTGATCAATAATATATGCCAGTCTCTGTTTTAGGTATTAATCATTTCAGCTCCTTTGAGTCTGATAACAATCAAATGAAGTAGACACCATTGTAACGAATCCCTCTTTTTTGAATGAAGAAACCGAGATAGAGAGGGAGTAAATAACTTGCTCATAGTTGTATAAACAGAAAGTAATGGAACCAAAATTTGAACTGAGAAGTCAATCAGTCCAATTTCAGGCAAACCCCTTCTCTCACCACTTTAACCACTAAGCATTTTACTGCCCCTTGATAGCTAGTATAAATATTTACCTCTTGTATTAGTTTACTTGGGCTACCATAAAATACCACAGACTGGGTGACTTAAACAACAGAAATAAATTTTCTTACAGTTCTGGAGGGTAGAAGTTCAAGATCAAAGCTGTCTGCAGGTTTGGTTTCCTCTGAGGCCTTTCTCTTTAGCTTGCAGATGGCTGCCTTATTGCTGTGTCCTCACATGGTCCTTTGCTCACATGTCTCTGGTATGTTCTATATGTTCAAATTTCCTCTTCTTATAAGGACACCAGTTAGATTGGATTAAGGACCATCTTCCTTAAGGGTTTCATTTTAACTTAGTCACCTCTTTAAAGATCCTGTGACCCAAATACAGTCATATCCTGAGTACTGGAAGTTAGGGCTGTAACATATAAATTTTGGAAGGATATAGTTCAGCCCTTCACACCTCTGAAATCTGTGACCCCAAAAACCCATTTCTAGAGTGTGTTACATTTTAAAAAAATAAGCTTCAGGCAAAAAATTTCAGTCTTTTATCATACTTCTTTCAGTTAATAAGCGTCTGATAATTTTGTCAACACTAACACTTACTTATCTCCTGTCCTTTTCTGTCTTCGAAATTCCTAATTCTTGGAAACTTCTCACAGTTTTATCCTATATGGCACTCTCATCTGTCTCTACCTATCTCTGCTGTTTTGCTTGCTAGATCCCATCTTCTCTCAGTGAGTGGAGGTTCTGGGAGAAAAGTTGTTTGTCCCTGGTTCTCTTTTGAGAATTTGCATGTACTTAGTTCCCTTTTCTTATACACTTTCCTACATGGCTGGCAAAGAGGGAGAAGAAAGGGTGTGGATCTTCTTATGTTCATAGCCTCTATCCCACCACAGTAGCCTTAATTGAATACTTGCTCTGAGCAAAGCACTGTGAAAAAGTGTTTTATATCCATTCATATTTTCAGTTTCACCTGAGTTTTATGTTAGCTAAATTTATTACCCCCATTTATGGATTATGATCCTTATTTGCTGATGTTTAAAGAGATTATCTTACTTACTAAGTGTCACAGAGCTAGTAAATGATAGAGATGGAATTTACACTTCAGAGGTTGGCTTCTTAACCCTGGTGATACATAGTGGCCTGGCTTTTATAACTGATAGACGTTTATCATTGTATTTGACATCACTGAGCAATTTCTCTCTATAATGGTGAAAATTTGTAGAAACTCATTTAAAGGGGATTATTCCAATTATGTAAGTGTAACACTTTCATCTTCATGATTATCAGATATTAGAGTGTGGAGATTACCAAAATGAACACCTTTAAGTTGCAAAATGACTGCATGTTAAGAAATTCATACCTATTTGTAAAAAGTCCCTCATAGAGCCCTTGGGCTGCATGCAGGTGCTAAACATAAACCGAACCCTGATAGGCTCTGAGAAAAAGAATCCCGTGTTCCAAGTATAAGTAGGAAAGCCAAATATTGCACTGATTCTGGCTCTGGGAAAAGTACATACTGTTATATTCCGGCACATCAGAATTTTCCAGGGATGTGCCTGGTGTCTTGGAATTAAGCCAATGTGATTTTCCTGCCATCTAAGTCTTGCTTCTTTATAGGTCTCTGTGCCATGTTCATTATGTAAATCATAGCTTCCTGTCCCTGAATTGTGAGACTTTTCTCTTTCTCTATACAAATGGAAACACCCTCACCATTTTCCAGAATCTTGCAGATATAATCATCATTTGTCCCTTTATAGCTACAGGCTTTACTTTATACAAATGTATGAAGGAGAGAACTGATGAAGGGAAGTTGTTCATACATACCCATACTCTTCAATAATTATTATTTCTTTTATTTATTGATATTAATATCTAAATAACAACCCCTAGGCTGTTTAATTTTGGCAGAGAGGGGAATATTTTATTTTTTTATTGGTTTGCTTATACTTAGAAACTTAGACACAGGCTTTAAAAAATTATGATGTTGTATATAATTCTCAATTTCAAATACATTTTACTGGTCCTCAATCTTAGTTCAGTCTGACAAATCCTTTTAGGATCCTTGGAGAGATATTGTAATTTCTTAATCAGTTTAGAAAAACCAACAAACCCCACATCAGCAACTCAGTAAAAATAGAAATTAATAATATGAAGAATCTATCTAAAAACTACCATACCTATGATTTTTAAAATGTCATTTAATTAGAATAAAATGTAAATATTGATTTATTTTCATTGCGACTTGGGGTTAGTTTTTAGTATGAAAGATTAATAGCATCTAAATAAAGTAATATATGAATGATTACCATTTTATATAAAATTAAAAGAAGAAGTGGGTTATCTAGGTTATAAGGAGCATGTATCCAGTTGATATAAAGTCATTCAGAAAAAAAATCTTCATATTGCCTAAATGACATGATGAAATGTTGGCTGACTCTCAACTTTAGAGAGAGAGAAGAGTCTTTTAAAGTCAATGATAAGGGGCAAATTCTTTAATTCTGGTCATAATGAAGATTTTTTTTTTTTTAAGATTTTATTTATTTATTTGACAGACAGAGATCACAAGCAGGCAGAGAGGCAGGCAGAGAGAAAGGAGGAAGCAGGCTCCCTGCGGAGCAGAGAGCCCGATGCGGGGCTCGATCCCAGGACCCTGAGATCATGACCTGAGCCGAAGGCAGCGGCTTAACCCACTGAGCCACCCAGGCGCCCCGATAATGAAGATTTTTGATAGGATTTAAATATCTTGAAAATCCCGAACCTTATTCTCTGTAAATTTATATGATCTTACTTGTAATTTCTAGTGAATCACTTCTGAAGACAAATTTATTCCCATTATTTTTGATGATAGACAGTCCATTATCCAACCAGGAAGTTTAGGAATTCAGCAAGTTTAGGAATGCAAGCATACCACAAAGTGCGAAATAGGGCAGAGAGGGGAATAATACGGCCATAGTAGCTGGCTTGGAGAGCCATCAAAAAAGCCTGTAAGATGGATGGGTGGCTCTCCAAATTCTGATTAGAAATTCCAGTGTAGATTAATGGGGACCTGACTGAAATCAATACATTTCTTTTGAAAATTGGCAGTGGGTTTTATGTTGAAGGTCCCCAAGATCATCCGCACGCTTGAGGTTTGAAGGACACGTAGGGCTCGGAAAAGCTGTCATATTCAAAGTGATGGTTTATTTCAGTGAAGGGATATAGATTAAAATCAGCAAAGTGAAAAACGCTTGTGGGGCAAAGTCCAGGGACTGGCAAGCTTCTGGGGTTTCCTTCCAGTGGATTTGGATAGGAATGTACTTAATGCTCTTGAAATGATGTGTAACAAAATATGTGAAGTGTTGCCAGCGAGGGATCCTCACTCAAACCTTGGTGACCAGAGTTTCTACTAGGGATGTGTCATATAGGCATCCTCATGACTGACCTCAGCTAGTCAGACTTCAGAGCCACCCTAGATCAAACTGAAATAAGAGTAACCCAAGGCTTCAGTCATTAAAAAACATTCTTTTTTTTTTAAATTTTATTTTTTATAAACATATAATATATTTTTATCCCCAGGGGTACAGGTCTGTGAATCGCCAGGTTTACACACTTCACAGCACTCACCATAGCACATACCCTCCCCAGTGTCCATAACCCCACACCCCCCAACCCCCCTCCCCCCATCAACCCTCAGTTTGTTTTGTGAGATTGAGAGTCACTTATGGTTTGTCTCCCTCCTAATCCCATCTTGTTTCATTTACTCTTCTCCTACCCCCTTAACGCCCCATGTTGCATCTGCTCTCCCTCATATCAGGGAGATCATATGATAAAGTTGTCTTTCTCCAATTGACTTATTTCGCTAAGCATGATACCCTCTAGTTCCATCCACATCAAGACTCCACTCCAAAACTGCTAGAACTTGTACAGGAATTCAGTAAAGTGTCAGGATATAAAATCAATGCACAGAAATCAGTTGCATTTCTCTACACCAACAACAAGACAGAAGAAAGAGAAATTAAGGAGTCCATCCCATTTACAATTGCACCCAAAACTATAAGATACCTAGGAATAAACCTAACCAAAGAGACTAAGAATCTATACACAGAAAACTATAAAGTACTCATGAAAGAAATTGAAGAAGACACAAAGAAATGGAAAAATGTTCCATGCTCCTGGATTGGAAGAATAAACATTGTGAAAATGTCTATGCTACCTAAAAAACATTCTTATCAGGCAGAATATTCCCAGTGTTCAGAGATTATCTCCCAGCAGCCAGGCCAAGGGCCATTTTTTTTTTTTTTTCTTAAATTTGACAGAGAGATCACAAGCAGGCAGAGAGGCAGGCAGAGAGAGAGGAGGAAGCAGGCTCCCCGAGAGAGCAGAGAGCCCGATGCGGGGCTCGATCCCGGGACTCTGAGATCATGACCTGAGCCGAAGGCAGCGGCTTAACCCACTGAGCCACCCAGGCGCCCCTCAAGGGCCAGTTTTAAGACAGTTTTTCCTTTGGAATGGGCAGGGTTTGAAAAGCCTGACCCTGATAAGTTTATAGCTACAGAATGGTAGATATATAGGTTATTTCCCTACAATTTTATTCAAACACATTTTCTCAGAGTAATTAAAAGGAAATTGTAGGGTTCCTGATGATAAGAGTTCTAACTGTGGAAGAAACTACTGTTTTGAATCTTTTATTAATGGAGAGTTTAGTAAATCATTTAGAGTTCTAGAAGGAGATCCATGTAACTCAGTATCCTTTAATAAAGGAAAGAGTACATTTTACATCAAATCAACTATTTGTATCTTTTTGACACAGATAGATAACACAAAGTTGGTATCATTTTGTTTGCTTAGTAACCAGTGATAGACGAGTTGCCTCTGTGGTTAAGTTAAAAGTAATAATAAAACAGTGCTCAATTTTATTTTTTTATTATTTATTTATTTTTTTAAAAGATTTTATTTATTTATTTGACAGATAGAGATCACAAGTAGGTAGAGAGGCAGGCAGAGAGAGAGAGAAGAGGAAGCAGGCTCCCTGCAGAGCAGACAACCCGGTGTGGGGCTCCATCCCAGGATCCTGGTATCATGACCTGAGCTGAAGGCAGAGGCTTTAACCCACTGAGCTACCTAGGCGCCCCAACAGTGCTCATTTTTATATGGTGAAATATGCATCTTAAATTAAAATTCCCCAAATCTCAATATAGCTACTGAATATAATTGAATATTTCATTAATATGTTACTCTATTTTCACCAATGTTATCTCTGGAAAATAAACATATCTGTCACCTCTAAGAAAAAAAATTCTTTTTCTTTCATATGAATTCATATTTTTTTGGAAAAGCCAGAAGAACAAGGTATAGAACCTCAATGGTTTCAAATAGGAGTATAGTATTTTTGTAATGAGCACTGATTTATAAGTCTAACCCCCAGAGATGCACACAGGTTTATCATCCAGCTGTAAATGTTTAAATGTGTAATGGAATACAAGGTCTAATTTCTAAATTATTTGTATTTGGATGATGCATTGCTCATTGATAAATGCAGCTGAAGCAAAAAAAAAATTCAAGTTTTTTTTTTTTTTAAATTTTGGTCATACAATGCATTATATTAAAGCTTTTAGATAAAAGGCAAAAATATTATGTAATGTGATATTATGGGGGAAAGATAAAGGAATGAAGGAACATGACCATTTTTATTTGTTTGTCAGCTTTTTTAGTTTTTTAGACCCTTATAATCTCTTTCAGTTTTGGAGCAAACATATCACATGTGACAGAGTATCAGTGGTTAATATTAGAATCAGGGTATCATGAGAAATGTATAGTAGAAGCAGGATACTATTACTTTTTGCTAATAACTCATGCTGGTAATAATTAGCTCTAACATAAAAATAATAGAAGCTATGCATACCTCTCCATGCACACTTTGGAAGTTCTTTTCTCAAAAATGGTTTGTTCAGTTAAATCTCAGTAACAATAGACCTAACACCCTTCATTACAAATTCAAAGTGGCATATATGTACATATATTTTAAAATAGCGAGGCTGCTTATGTTGTTTCAAAAAACAGTAGAACTTGAGTTGACACAAAAGAATATGACTGGTTATAATTATATCATAGCTGGAAAAGGAAATGTGATAATAGTTTTTTGACAAAGAGCAGAGCAACTAAAGATAGTTCTAGATTCCACTTCAATTTAGGATGTAGTGATGGGAATGGATTGCCACAATTGCCACATTTCTCCAAATAAAACTTTCCTAAGATAAAACCAAAACTTAAGCCCAAGAAATCCTGAGCTCAGAGCTTAGAGAAAGATTGTTAAATGTCAGTTTCAGGTAAGGAAATAAAGATAGGCATTAGTGATCCATAGAACATTTCTTAAGGATGCCCCTGTCAAAAGTCCATTTTACCACTGCCCTATGGTTCTTACTAGTTCGCCTTCTTTTAGAAGTTGTTTTTCTCATCAAATTTGACAATTTTAGAGAGACAAATGACAATTTGATTGACAGCTTGACATTGCTAGATAAACTAATTCATTTTTGGAATAAATTCAATGTCCAGTGGCACAGAGGCTTCATATTGAATATGTCAGAACTTTGTTCTTGTTTAGTAAGTGCTTATATTTGTATAATTAATAATAACCTAGAAAGAGAATAAGTCAGAAGAGTTTTATGATAACTTATTTTTTGTGACAGTTTCTTAAATTTGGGTATTTTTAAAAATCTAGGGTCAGTTCAAACTCTATTCTTAAGTAGTGCTTTCTGAAGTAGTTTTCACTGGAAGACATCCCAATTTGCTTTTTAAGGAATCCAGATTTTCAAAAGTATAAACGTACAATGATTTTATTTTTGAAATTCAAATGTAACATACAAGTCAGTTTACTTTTAAATGAAGACTTGCCTTCCCATTAGAGAAGCTAGATTGATAAATAAAATCTATTATTTTATTATCCGCATTCCCCAGGGTAAGGTATAACTCAAGTACGTGACACGTAATTTTGCGAAAACTGTGTGATCATAAAAATTACAATAACTACCTTCTCATACTTCCAAATATGGAAGATTAGCAAAACAATAGCAAAAATTCAATTAAATTCAAGTCATACTTGTTGAGATCTAACTTAATGGAAAACACAGTATTATATCCTTTGAATGATACTAGAACAACTGAAGTGTTCCAGTACAAAGAAATTAAAGATTTTATCATGGCAGGTAAACATAACAACTGTTGTTATAAGTTGAGGCAATGAAGCATCCAAGAATTCTTATGAAAAAGAGGAAACTAGTATGAGCTCAAAGATATGGAGACAACTCCATCAAGGAAGTGGTGAGAAAAACCAGTCTTAAGTGATGGGTACAATTTGGATAAATGGAGAGAAGAAAACAAGGGCTTTGGGGAAAATCATAAAGAAACAAGAAGGTTGGAATAATCAAGTTAGGGCCATAAGGATGTCTGCAGTATTAGACATCAACACTTTGCAGACTTGGACTTGGCTCTATTGAATTAATAAGGAATTCCATAGAGCACAGTTTTTTGTACTTTCAATTTCTGAAGAAAATCTGAGTATTGTGTTTATATTCCTGCTACATTTAGACTCTCGTGTCTCCTTTTCAATGCACTTTGACCCTAAATATGTGGATGCCTAATGATAATGTTAGGATTTAAGGAAGCCATATCTTGAAAGACATCGGAAGGAAATTAAAATATCTATTATCCTAAATTTTATCCTAAAATTTCTAGAAATACTGCAAACTTGAAGAATAATGGAAAAAATGTAGCAGGAGCTCTTACTGGAGGGCCCCTATTCTGTCCTTTTCAGGAGGCTTTCAGGTGGCTTTCCATCCTGATACCCCAACACAGCTATTCTCAATATCTCTACTCTGCTCTATCTTCATGTCCTGATGACATGTGTGATAAGGAACAATAAGGTATTAATTCATTTCCATATGTTCACAAATCAAAGGATTATATTCCTGCTGGTGAGTCATTTCCAGAGTAGTTAACTGGAGTTTGGGATCAGGGTCTGGAAATACATTAAGCTTCCTTAAGTAAATGGCTTGTTTCTTTAGCTGTTTTTTCAATTGTAAATCCTGGTGGCTTCCAAACAAGATATGATGGATGGAAGTGAAAAAAGTAGATTGTTCTAGAATTTATTAAGGTGGGACGGATGAAATGAGAGAAGAGAGAAGGAAATAAATCATACCAGAGGTTTGTTATGGTAAATCAAGGCATAACCAGCACTTCAAAATGTTTCCTGTGGTTGCAAACTGCCACTTTATATACATTGCATATAGTATAGAGGATAGAAGCCTCTCAAATAGAGTGTCTGGATCTGAACTCTTAACTTGATCATTACCTAACTATATTCGGGGCAAGTTACATAACCTCTTTTTCTGTAAAATTAGAAATTCTTAGTACGTATCTCAGAGTTGTGCTGATTAGTAACTCTGAAGTGTATACTGGTAGGTACTTGATAGATATTTAAAGTTGTGCATGGCTTGTAGTGAGTACTCAATAAATCCTAGAAATTATTATTCAGTAGATATTATTATTTCCATTATAGTTTGGTGACTTTATAATTCTAAAATATTACAGAATTAGAATATCGTGTCCACTGATCTTTTACAGAGTGCCATATTGGAGACATTTGAGCTATGTTTACATACTAAGTGGTTTGTAATTTACAATAGTATAGCAGCTGGTTCATAGAATATCCGTAGTAAGAGTATACTATAACATTACTTCAGAAAGATAGAATGGGTGGAGTTAGCAGACAGAATCATGGAAAGAAAGTTGTGATCACTTTGGGCATAGGTCGTGTTTAGTAATCCGTGTGACATCTAACCTTATTAGATGAGACAAATATTTTTAGTTGAAAATGTTAAAGGTTAATAAAAATTAATAGTTGCAGGTTAATATAAATTAAATTGGAGGGTTAAAATAAGAGATGTCAGAACCTCACACATGCTGCAATCAGTGGAAGCACTTTAGCATCCCAGAATCTCTATCAGCATACAATTTGGCAAATAGAATGTGCTTGCTATGAAAATTCACCTTTAAGGTAAATGCCCTAGCTCCTTCTTCCAAGCAATTGCTATTTTTAAAGTATTCTTATGCAGAAATTCCAGAGCCATTGCAAATTACAAACGCCATCTCTGTGCTGGTAGAAGACATCTATAACCCTTTCACCCTTTGTTTCTTTTGGTGTGCATAAAGGAGGTATTTACAGTACTCAATGTAACGAGTGTGAATCTTAGAAAGACTCAGACCATTTGATTTTCCAGGGTGGGTGGCTGAGAGGGTTTCTATGAATTTACTTAAGTGTTTCCTTTTCTAGTTGAATTAGGAACCAAAATAAATTGTGATGGACATCACTATGATTTATTAGTATCAGATTCTCCTTTTTCTCCTTAAGAAAGGTATTACTTTTCAGTTACCTTGCAGTTAGGAGGACTAGTTTCTGATTTTAACCAGTGCAACATGAGCAGAAGTCACGTGTGAGGCTCCTAGTCTGAGGCTGCGCAAGGTCCTGCTGGCATCTCTAGACTCTCTTCTGTCTGAGGAATTTTGGAAGCGACCCCTGGGATCCTAAGGGATTGAGATGGTAAACCACAAAATGAGATTAGCCTAGATTTCCAGGTTTTTTATTGGAAAATATCTGTGTCAAGAGTTGCCTGGGTTTGTAGAAGGCTTAGCGTAATAGAAAAAATAAACTTTAATTGTGTTAAGCCACCGAGATCTTGAGCTTGTTTGTTATCACAGGATAGCCTTTCATATCTTAAGTAATGTGGAGGGTTAAATAATTACTTACTATAGAAAAAAGCGATTTTTGTTAAATATATCTTCAGTTTGGGGATGATTAAATTACTCACATTCAAAGGAAAAAAATACCAAATAAGCAAAAACTTAGAATCATGCTATCGCTTTATCTATCTTCATTCTCCCATTGCTTTCAAATTATTACTATTGTATGTACGGGTGAAGCAGGGAAGCAGAATTCAGGCTGCTAAGAAAAGATGAGTTTCTATTTTTTATTATTGATTCTTTTTTTTGTTTGTTTTATTTTGGGGACGGGAGCTAAGATTTCCCTCATAATCCATATTTTAGATAATTTTCCACCTTGCTAAAGATTATTTTGTGTTTCTGCAGTTTGTAAAAGAAAACTGCTTCAAACCCAACACGCAAAAATGTAGTTACTTAAATTAAAGAGACAAAAGGAAGCCGAGAACAGGAATTACTAAATACTTGTTCCCTTCTCAAGGAAATTTTAGAAACTAGTGCAGAGTGAGTGGTGTAGGGTGTATGTGTGGGGTGGACATTTGAAAGAGGGAAGCAGGAACGATTTTGTTGGCATCACCAAAAAGTTGGTTCAAAGTGGCTCATAGTTCATTTCATTTTTTTTCTGTACAATTAATGCCTTTGTTATTTCTATTCTCCCCAGAAGATGTGCACATATTAATATACTTGACTTAGGTTGTTTGTAATGACCAGTAAGTATGGTGTGGCAGATTTCATTTTCCAGAGAGAGTTGCACCAGCATATATATCAGCCCATGTGCTTTTCTTACAATGTAACATTGATACTCTGCCACTGGAGGTAGGTTCCATGTTCTTCCCCACCTTGAGCCAGGGCCAACCTATCTAACAACTGCTTCTACCAAGAGAGTGCTGAAAGTGATGCAGCAGGACTACAGAAGCTAAGTCATAAAAGGCTTCTGTGTATTTATCTCTGAGGGATGTATGACACAGGAAGCCATGTAGGAAGTATGGCTGCCTTAAAGCTCCTGTAGAGACAGGATCTCTAACTGTTCCAGCCCCAGCTCTGCAAGTCTCAGGCCGGGCATCAGACGTAATGGGTAGGTGAGCCTCCAGATAACTTCAGAGCTTAGTCTTTGAGCAGTAATATCCAAGCCTGACTTCACACAAAGCCCTGACAATCCTGTGGTTTCATGAGGAAAATATATGTTATTGTAGTTTTAAGTCAAGTTTTAAAAAATTAATTTTCATTGAGATATTTCTGTTTGATTATATTAATTATGTTATTTGAGATGTAATTCACACGCCAACAGCTTCACAATTTAAAGTATAAAGTTCAGTGGTTCAGTATATTCACAAGTTTGTGTAACCATCACTGCTATTTAATTTAAGAACATCTCATCATCAGAAAAAGAAACCCTATATCCATTAGCAGTCACTCCCCATTCTTCTCACCCTATCCTCTAGGAAACATTAATCTCTTTTCTATTTCTGTGGATTTGTCTATTTTGTATATTTTATATCAATGGAATCATACAGGATATTGCCTTTTTGTGGCTTGTTTCTTTAACTTAGCATAATGTTTTTAAAGGTCATCCATGTTGTATCAGATACCAATATTTCACTCATTTTGTGACTGAATAGTATTCCATGATATATCCTATGGTATGGATAGACCACATTTTTATTTATTTTATTTTTATTTTTTATAAGTTAATGGACACTTGGGTTGTTTTAATTTTTTAGCTGTTTGAAAGTCCAATTGTCAGGTCATATGGCATGTGTATGTTCATTGCCTTGAGGCACTACCAACATATTTTCCAAAATGGCTGTATCATTTTACATTTTCATCAGCAATATATGAGGGTTCCAATTTCTCCACATCCTTACCAGCAGTTGTTAATGTTTGTCTTTTTTATTATAACCATCTTAGTGGGTGGGAAGGAAGTTGCTGGTTTTGGGGTCCTTTGTTACATAGTCATGCTAACTGGAACATATGGTTTGAATGAAAAAATGCCAAATTAGAAATCAGAAGACATGAGTTCAAGTACCATCTTTGTAGCTTGCAAATTGACCTTTGCAAGTTATTTGCCTTCTGAGCCTCACTTTTTTTCATTTACATGATGAAACTATTTCTTTCAGTTCTCAATTTCTTTCAGTTTTCTTTTCCTTACCATTTAAGTCAACTTATCTAAGTATCCGTTGTGATTTAGGTAAACTTTGCAATGGACATTTATCTTTGGCATGAAGGTACACATGGATTAATTTCATTTTTTAAAAAAATTAATAGAAATTAGTCTAATTAATCAATGGTCAATTACATGTCTTGATTACAGAAAAGATTGATGTAATGATAAATATGTCACACTTATTTATTTACTTATTTATTTTAAAGATTTTATTTATCCATTTGACAGACAGAGATCACAAGTAGGCAGAGAGGCAGGCAGAGAGAGAGGAGGAAGCAGGCTCCCCACGGAGCAAAGAGCCCAATGTGGGGCTCAATCCCAGGACCCTAAGATCATGACCTGAGCTGAAGGCAGAGGCTTTAACCCACTGAGCCACTCAGACGCCCCAATATGTCACATTGTAAGCCAAGGTGAATGAGAATTTTTATATGGGGTCTTTGGACTTGTTACCTGAATAACTTGAGCCTTATAGACTGATACAATATGACAGACAAATTGACTTCTGGAAAGTAAACTCAGCAGCTTCCATTGTCCGTTTGGATCCCATTACCCTTAGAAAGAAATTTATGGAACCATTTTATGCTTCATGGCCAAATACATTGATAGGACCAGTTGGATGTTGTCAAGAATTTGAGGTTATATCACAGAAAATCATTTAGTGTTTTCACTGACCATTTAAAATAGGTGCATTAGTAATAAATACATGTCATTCAAGCAAAGTCAACTCAGTTGAAGTCCTCAACATCATGGTACAGTACAACCTCCCTTTGATTATTCATTGTTTGAAACTTCAAAAGGAAGATGGATCCAGTATAAAATAGTAACTGAAATTTTTATCTTATTCATTTAATCTGCTTTATACACTTTGACTTGCCTACACAATCATTCAGTTGATTGGGTACACTTTAAAGGAAAAAAAAAAGTCAAAAAACAATATATTTTGGCCTACATAAGAAGAAAATTTTACTTTTTAAAATTTTTTTCATGTATGACTAACATGTCTGTAACCTATGTCACTGAGAAAGAACGGAGGAAAAGGAAGTGAAATTGTACATGCAGTGTTCTTAAAGAAACCTGATGTGTTTCCGCTTGTGCACATGAGCTTCAGGAAGATGACTTTGTTCTGTTCTATTTCTCCATAACACTTGGAAGAGTACTCTTCATAGAATCATTTCTTTATCAGTATCAATTAAATGATAAATATTTAATCTTAGAGTACGAAAGATATGCCTACACTATACAGGTCATAACACAAAATATTTAGTTTTACATCTGGAGTTTTGTCCACTTAAGTCCGTAATCGTGCACTTGTTAATTATTAATTTAAAACCCTAACTATACATATTGTTGGAGTGGTTAAAAAAGGTGATATGATCCTATAAATGTAGCGTAATGTAGTGGAATACCATTCATTTGAGAAGTTGCAGTCATGGGTGCCTGGGTGGCTCAGTTTGTTAAGTGTTTGCCTTGAGCTCAGGTCCTGATCTGGAGGTCCTGGCATCAGGCCCCTTGCTCAGTGGGGAGTCTGCTTTATCTTCTACCCTCAACCCTTGCTCACGATCTCTTTCTCAAATAAATAAATAAAATCTTAAAAAAAAAGAAAAAGAAAAAGAATTGCTGTCAGATGCTAAACTTCTGCTTAAAAATGTCTTTTTAGTGGCAAGTTGCTTGTTAGGCATCAATTCAGAGACTTGGGGTGGATCAATCTGAGTGAAATCTTAAGTATAGACTTATACTTTATTTACATATATTTAGAATGAGTATGTAGACACAACAAGACCATACAAGGAAAGATTGGGTATATTCCAGTTAGATCCCTGAGGCTCTTATGAATGGCTCTATTCAGTTCTGGGTTAGCTGAGCTCCCTATAGGGTAGCTCAGGGTGTTGGCCTGTTTTTTTTTTTTTTTTTTTTTTTGTCCAGGGTTGCCCAGGTTACATGGTGTGTTACATTGTACCTCAAAGTATAAGGGAGACTTAAAACTAACCATTGAGAATTTTTCCTCTTACAACTTCAGAGAGATCCAAAATAGAATACACCTGCAGGAGAATATTACTGAATCCCATTAAGCAATCATCTGCCAATATTTGAATTTTGAGAGGATGGTATTAAATGTCTTGTTAATTTAACTATGCTCGTAACACCAAGTTCTGAGATTGTGGTTGAAATAATGTTAAAATAAATATGAAATAACTCAAACTAGCATCAGAGACACATTGAAACATAAGTGAAAAACAGCACATGAATCTATCTAGCCAGTTTATATCACCCTAGAGATTTAGATAAAGAAAAACAAACATAACCTTTTCAGCTGTTTCTCACAGGGGAAAAAAAGAAATGAAACATTTGATTATAATTGTTTTAATGAGCTATGATTCAAAATGATGAAGTTGTAATGGTTTGGGTAAAAAATATTCTGTTAATGAGCTTTTATTTCTATCCAAATCTATAAGATATAAAACTCTCCAAGGATAAAGTTTAGTGGCAAGGAAGTATTTACTTTCTGAAAATTAAAATACCTAATATTTATCTACTCTATTTTCAACAAACATACTTATCAATTATTGGGATTAGCATAGAACACCAAGGATTTAAAGAATACAAAAAACCTGTACAGTGGACATAGAATATGTTTATATTACTAGTTCCCACACTGAACTTTAGCTGTAAGGTAAATTCTTTGCCTGATATTTGGGAGTTGTAATTTATATCTGTTATTTTAATTGCAGGGAGTTACAGAGTAGTCAAAAAGTTGTTCCACGTGAAACAGTAAAACTACCAGGTTCATTTAAAGTAGGGCATTATAAAATGATGCTTGTTTTGGATATCCACTATCACTTCTTACTAGTGCGTGTTTCCAAAAGGAATGCTATCTGAGGAAATGCTGTGTGGTGAACAGATGTCTCCTGGTGATTGCAACTTTTTAACATGACTCCAGACAAAACCCAGCAATGTAGGAATTAACAATGTTGTTATTACAAATTACAAAAGATTAAATATGAGCAATTTGTCTTCACATTAGAATTCTAACTAGTTGTCAATGAGAAACAGAAAAGATATTTTATCATCTCAAGAGTTTTATGAGTATTATGTTTTAATCTTCATTTTACTAGTGAGGAGACTGTGGCAATGAAGAATTAAGTAGCTTATGGGGCGCTGGCTGGCTTGGTCAGTTAAGAATCAGACTCTTGATTCCAGCTTAGGTTATGGTCTCAGGGTCCTAAGATCAGGTCCCACTTGTAGGTACTTTATTGAGCTGAAAATGAGTTAACAAAATGATGTTTCCAATACATGTTTTTAAACTGTTTAGTACATGTATGAACCCATAGTTATTAAGTAGTATAAAATATATTTCTGAACTTTCCAGAATAATAACCACTTACTTATTCACTTAAAAAATACTTATTGAGTCTTTACTGTTATCTACCAGGATGTTCTAAGGACTGGGAATAAGATAGTAAATTTCCTGCCCTAACTGAGTTTATAGTCTAGCATTATCATATTATACATATCATTCAGAAACTTGCTTCTCTCAAAATTGTGCTTTTAGTACTAATCCATATACACATAAAGCAATATACACTAAGCATATACCATATACACTAAGCAATACTAAGTTCTTCTGTATTTTCAGTTACTATACCATTATGTAAATACACCACCACTGATGAGTCTCACTACTCATAAACATTGAGATATTTATCACTTTTGTATTACTGTTTTTTGTATCACTATTGCATCAAAGATCCATGTCTCTTTGTATATATGTGTGAGAATTTTTGTTTGATGTATATATTTATGTATTACTCAGGTTAAGCTCTTTGTCCTGTCATACAAAACTCTCTCTGAATCTCAGTGGCTTAACAGAAAAGAAATGTGTTTCTTGCTCATATAAAATCTGTTATGGATTCAGATGACTCCCCAGGGTAGCTTTCCTCCATGTGATTGGCTCAGCATTCCCCTGATTGCCTTGATCTTATGTTCCCTACACATTAGCATATGCTTCCAAGATCATCTTGGCAAGGCAAGTAGGATCTTAAAGGTCTTATATTCACAATTATATATCCAGCAACATGTGACATCCATTTCTGTTTCCCAGTTACTGGCCAGAGCTAGCCAGACCTAAAGACAATGAATGGTACTGAGGACTATAATCCTTCTATATACCCAGAAAGAGGAAAGAATAGTTTATATTCATAACCTAGCGATGAAATTGTCTTGTCATGGGGTAAACACATTCTGCATTTATAAGATATTGGTAAATTCCTGCCCAAAGTGATAGCTTCAAGTTTATATCCCCATCAGATGTACAAGAAAATCCCTGCTTCCCCAAAGATTCACCTGGGCTTTGATCCTGTTAGACTTTGTAATTTCTGGCCAAGCTGTTGTATGTATATTGTTATCTATTATTTTAGTTTGCACTTCCCTGGCTACTAGTGAGGTTGAGCATTTACTAAAGGTTTCTGAAGTAAAAATCTATCTTGAGAGTTTGCCTTTAGGGAGGAAAGGAGTGAAATGGGAAATAAGAGGTGACTATGGAGGACTTGAGGTTTATCTGCACTGCTTTATTTCTTTAAAATATGACTTGAAAAAAGATACAGAAAAATGTGGGTGATTGTTAATTTTAAGTAAAGATATGTTAATAGGAGCCTTACTTCTTTTGAATCTCACATTATAAAACAAGTTTAACATTGTTTAAGTTTTATTAATATTTATTTATTCATTTATTTATTTTTATGTTATGTTAGTCACTGTACTGTACAGCCTTAGTTTTTGACATAGTGTTCCATGATTCATTGTTTGTGTATAATTTTAACATTTTTTAAAAAAAGATATATTTATTTATTTATATTTATTTTTAGATTTTATTTATTTATTTGACAGACAGAGATCACAAGTAGGCAGAGAGGCAGGCAGAGAGAGAGGAAGGGAAGCAGGCTCCCCGCTGAGCAGTGAGCCTGATGTGGGGCTCCATCCCAGGACCCTGGGATCATGACCCAAGCCGAAGGCAGAGGCTTTAACCCACTGAGCCACCCAGGCACCCCAAAAAAGATTTATTTATTTGAGAGTGCATGTGAGCACATGTGGGCTGTGGGTGCTTGAGTGGGGTGAGGGGTGGAGGGAGACAGGGAAAATCTCAAGCAGACTCCCTGCTGAGTGTAGAGCCTGACTCAGGGCTTGATTTCAGGATCCTGGGATCATGACCTGAAATGAAATCAAGAGTCAGATGCTTAACCGACTGAGTCACCCAGGTGCCTTACAAGTTTAACATTTTTAATTGTTTTTTTGACTCACAGTCTCTTACTTCGATGGTTGGTGCTGTATTTTACTGCAACTCTGGTGACAAGACATGTCTGGATTCCCAGTAAGTGCTCTTAAGACCTGATACCTTTGTCCAGCTTCAATTTAACTGAGCCTTTTGGGATTTGGCCATTAAGAGAAAGAACTTGTTTGCTCTAATTCAAGTGAAAGTGAAATCATATCTTGAGAACCCATAAATGTGAGATTCTCTAAGAGTAGAGATTATCTTTCAGAAGTCATAGCTAGAGAAGGAACATTTAAAGGGAAAGCAGGTCACTCTATTTGCCATCTTAAAAAAAAAAAACAAACACATATTAGGGGCACCTGGGTGGCTCAGTGGGTTAAAAGCCTCTGCCTTCAGCTCAGGTCATGATCCCAGGGTCCTGGGATTGAGCCTCACATCGGGTTCTCTGCTCAGCCTCGAGCCTGCTTCCCCCCTCTCACTCTGCCTGCCTCTCTGACTACTTGTGATCTCTGTCAAATAAATAAATAAAATCTTTTTTTAAAAAAAGCTCTTAAAAAACACATATTAAATGATTTAAAATTTGGATAGTTTATGTAAGTAATTATTTTTAATGTCCTTTTGACTTACATGTGTGTCTTCAGAAGGAATATGTAACTACAATTTCAGCATTACAGGTTAATTCTGCTAATTGGGCTACTTGCCAGGTAAATATATTAGTTATTCTTTAGTCTTAAATATCTTGGTCACTGAGTTTGAAACCAAAATATACCTATCTACTTATTATTTTCCCTAGGGAATTTTAGTAATGGATTGATTTTTTTTGTGAAACACACAGTCATACTGGTTGATTGGAAGAGTTTTCGTGTTTTTCACTAAGCAACATACCCTGAATTCTGACTCGATAGTTTACTCTGGCTTTTTATTTCTAGAGTTTCAGTGTGTGTTGCCCACATCTGACCTGAAAAGCAAATTTGGCCTTACATCTTAGAGTTTTAAATAGTTAAAGGCACTGTGTTTTGGAGTTAAAATATTCTTTCTTTTTTTCTTATCTGTGAACATTCCCAGAGTTTAATTCTTGGCCATTTCTCTTTCCTTTTTATATACTTTCCCTGGATCAACTATGACTCATGGTTTTGACTTTCACTTCCATGTTGATGGCCCTCCTCTTCACAGAACTTCTTCTATTTATAATTTGGTTAGGTTCCAAAAGGTTGGTTTAAGTCTGTTTGCAAAGTGACACTTAAAATGAGTAACTGCTAACACCCTCTGATGGTACTAGGCAGAGTTGATTATTTTTTCCTCTCTTCTGGCTCATAGCTTTGTTTGAGTCATAAGAGAAACTTTTGTTCCATTTACCCCAGCTTCAGAGGTTGGTATCTCAGTTGCTTTTGGGACTTCTTCCCTTGGTGGACTGCCTATAGCTCCTCAGACTGTTTTAAACATATTAAAATTTGGGATCATTTTCTTTACAAATAAACTCTGCCTTTCTCCTTTCTATATAAAAAAATGATAGTTGAAGTCACCAGAACTCAAGGTCTATACCCTCCCATCATTGTAATCTCATACATCCATTTTCTTCAATTGCTGTAGATGCTTTCCCTAAACTTTCTCTGATGTCTGTATATTCTTTGCCCTTACCCTTATGAATAAACTAGTTTCAAAACCAATGATCATGTGCTTTGAAGATTATAGCAGAGTACTTCATCTTCTCAAGACCTCCAGAGCTCTTGTCTCACCTACACAGCCACTGCATGTGTATTCCTACAGCTTTACATGCTAGTCCTTGGCTCAGTGGTTGATACTGATCTGCAATTTATTATTAGATAACATTCAAAATCCTCAAAATGGCATCAAATTGCCCAATAATCTGGTTTCATGCTATTAGCTAAAATTTATTTCCTATCTTTCCAAAGGGAATCCTGCATTCCATCAAATTAAGACATTTACTCACAGATGCAGCCTGAACACACTTTACTCCAAGCTTTTGCTCCTAGGACTAGCTCTGGATTAACATCTCCTCTTTCCTCATATAAATCTTGGTGGTGTTTCAAAATCCAACTTAAGCCTCAGTGCCTCTTGAAATTCTTCTTTGATGTCTTCTTGATCCCCCATTTAAAATATATTTTTTATTATAAACATAATATAGACTTAAAATAGAAGATTTTTAAATTTCAAAAAGCTTCAAAAAGTTGAAAAAAATACATTATCTAATGTTAGATAAAAAATATTATCTAATGCTGCCTTGTTGACTTTGACTTTCATTATTATTTTGATGATTCTCCTTTGGAGCTTGAGATCCAGGTTCAGTCTCCTACCTTTAATTGCACACAGAACTTTTTTACCTAGATGGCCATAAACTCAAGCCTTACAATTTGGCATATTTTATTCTAGTCTTTTTAAAAAAATGCATTTTTATGTGTTTAATACTTTTATATTATAATGTTAGGAAAAACTTTATAAGACTTTGATGGCTATATATCATTCTAATATATAAATCTTCCTTACATTACACTATATTTATATATCTTTAATAACTTTCAATATTTGTTATTTCTTATTCTAAAGGGTACCAAAAAGAGCATTTTTAGATATAAATCTTTATCCAATTTCAGATGTCTGTAGGTTAATCTTTTAGAAATGGAATTATTGGGTTGAAGGTATGAAAATTTTATATTTAAAAAACTCACGTTGTCAAATTACTTTCAAGGGCAGTTTTATTCATTTATAATCCCAAATCAAGATTCCATAAGACAGTGCCTGTATTTATTGTGATGGAATAGCGACTGAACAGTCTTTTTTTTTTCCTAGTGAGATTTAAAAGGCTAAAGGTAATAAAATGTTAGGAAAATTATTTAATCTCTCTTGTCCCCAGGCTCCTCAGTAAAGTGGAGAATATAATAGGCTTTCCCTCATGGGTTTGTTATGAGGTTTTAATTTATAAAATATTTTGCATGGTGCCAATACAAAATGCATAGTCAACAAATAGTAGTTATTAGGATTATAAGTGCCAATGTATTACATAAATTATTATTCCATTTATATTATTTTTACTTTAGACTTCATACATTTGCTAGCAAGAAGGAGTTTCCAAAATGGTTTCTTTAATTTAACGTTAACAACTTGGGGGCACCTGCCTGGCTCAGTCAGTTAAGCATCCGCCTTCAGCTCAGGTCATGATCGTACGGTCATGGGACTGAGCCCCATTTTGGGCTCCCTACTCAGTGGGGAGTCTACTTCTCTCTGCCCCTCCTCCTGGTTATGGTCTCTCTTGCTCTCTCTCTCTCAAATAAATAAATAAAATCTTTTAAAAAGCGATGTTAACAACCTGTACATATTAAAAGTAATTTTAAATATAGATGACCTGAGGTTGCTTGGGTGGCTCAGTTGGTTAAGCGTCTGCCTACAGTTAAGGTCATGATCCCAGCGTTCTGGGATTGAGCCCAGTGGGGAAGTCTGCTTGTTTCTCTGCCCTTCACCCTGCCTGTGCTGTCTCTCTCTTTCTCTCAATAAATAAATAAAATCTTAAAAAAAAAAAAATATATATATATATATATATATATATATATATATATATAGATGCCCCAAACAGTAAAACAGAACTCTTTTAAATTATTATAGGTTTCATTGCTATGTCACCCAGGCCAAATTTCTTCTTCCATTTGAAAAGTCTGTGAACCTCTAGCAGCACCATCAGTCAGCACCTCACCATTCTTCTTGTAGTAGTTCCACATGGAAACGTGGAAGTGTTGAAATTAAACTTCTGTTAAACTTCAGTGGAATATGATAGGGATGCATTTCTAGGTTTGTGGAACCTAAAGGTCATGCCCTTTTAGAAAAATTTTTAAAGAAAATAAGAAAAATTGTGAATTTTAAAATTGCCAACTTCCCTACCAGATTCTTGCGAAAAGATGGGAAGAGTGCTAAAATTACATTCACTTCTTGGGAAATCAACTCATGCTCCTTTGAGTGCCCTGCCACACTTTGCAAAGTACCTTTCACACAATAGGTGCTCAATACACATTTGTTGACTTGAACAGGAATTGAGACTTGAATAAAAATTACAGAATTATCACAGATGCTTTGATATTGTGTATAGATAAAATGTTAGCTGTATTCCCATGATCTGCATATAGCTGTGATGTAGAAATAGAAAGTTGCTGACAGCATGTTAAATATAAAGTACAAAATCCACCCTTGATTTCTCTTCTGACACCCCTTTGTAGCCCCTTGAGGTAGAAACTACAAAGAGAATATAGCCATCTCTGAGAAAACTTAATTTATTCCTGCTAGTCTCACAATTTGAGAGATCCACTCACTAAGTTCGTTTTTTATGTTCTTACTCTCTAAAATTATTCTAGTGGAAATAGAGAAGTTGGCTGCCAGTGTCATTGATAGAATTAAAACTGATCACAGATTTTAATCATAACTAACAATATTTGAATTGTTAAAGAAAAGAGACTTACTCTCTTCAATAAGGGACCACTTTTTTTTTTTTTTCCCCCTTAAGTAGGCTTCAGGCCCAACATGGAGCCCGGTGTGGAACTCGAACTCATGACTGTAAAATTAAGACCTGAGCTGAGATCAACACTCAGACACTTAGCTGACTGAGCCACCCATAAACCTGAAGGGACCACTTTTCAAACGCTTTCGCCAACTTGGGACAACTGAAGAAACATTCCCCAGCAGGTTAAGCCCTGTCACTAGAAATAACAGTTGTTCTCATGTATTACGAAATCCAGACAGATGAAGTCCTGTTTGTAGTTTTGATTTGCTGAAGAACAACAAGAAGAGCAACAAAAATGAGGTGAACAGTGTTTACTGGTATATGCTAAATGTGCCCACTGGATTTAAAGATAAAACTACTTTAAATTGAGGGGAGTTGGTTTCTGCGTCTGGCTGTGACTGCATTCTAACCGTAAAAGCTTCTTACTTTGGAAACGAAGGTTTTAGCAGGCTGCCCTGCTACTGTCCTGGTGGCTTTAATTGCTGCCCTTTCATAAAGTCCACTTCTTGTTTATCCCTTAACTGAGAGAACTTCAGTTTAAAGTACATATCTGCATCTTCACAGATACTGAATCTCTCTTTCATCTGAATACCTTGTTGAGAACTATTTAGGAGCCTGGCTTCATACTTCCTTTACAACAAAGAACAAAATGTTCCCGGCACGATAATTCTACTTAGGAATGGATAGATTCTCACATACTTAAATTCTGAAAGGTACACGAGATGGTCTGTTCTAAATGACAGGTTGCTATGGTTACATTCTTCTGTGGCTCAGATGGGGATAGGGGACAATTATCAAGTTTTGTTTGGTTGATTTTAAGTAGTTTGTTACCTGGATACTCTACAAATAAGAAAACTGGAAAAAAAAAAAAGAGAGAGAGAGAGAGAGAGAGACTTTTCTTCTCCCCCAGAAAGGTAATAGTCATCATGGGGGGGGGGGGACAGAAAACAAAACCAAACCCACATTCTAAACAAGGTGGTCAATTACTTAGTTCAGATAAAGAGTTTCTAAACTATTGACTTTATTTAGAGACTTGCGCAAGGCCTGTGAACAGAGATAGTTTAATTCTATGAATTGGATTTTTGTTAACTCAGTCGATCCTGTAATACCAGCTTTAAATAATTTGCCTCCTTTCCAATTTGTCCTGTGCTTCTCAAATGAGTATGTGTGTGTATTTTAATAGTTACTCCTTTTGTCAGTTTTGCTGCTTGGCCTTCCCCCTCCCTCCCATGGTGGAAGTGAGATTGTTAATTAATGATATTCCAGAGGCAATTTCTGGAGTGACTATTGGAAAACCCTCCTTAATTAACAAAATGATAAATTCCCCACTGCAGCAGTGCTACAACGAAGTTCATCTCTGTCATTCAAAATCCATGATTCTGAAACGGTCTCCGACATTTTTGTGAGGATGTTGGGCACTTAAAGTCTGGGTCTTTTATCAAAGGTTCCACAGTAAGCTGGAGAAGGAGAAATGAAGAGTGAAATGGAGAAAGAAGAACTGGACAAAATTAAAATGCTCTTCTGTCGTTGTAATAGTTCATATGGGCACTGACAGGAGAGCATTTTAATTTTGTCAAGTGTGTCTGCTACTCATTTATTCCATCTCCTGCTTGTTATCGAAGTTTCAGATTAAATGTAAAGATATGAATGTATTGCCATAATAAATTTATAAGTGGATATTTAAAGAGCAAAGATTTGAATGACATAAATGAACCTCGGTGTAGCAGTAAAGTAGATAGGATTTGTAGAAAGATGCCACAGAAGTCAGAAATGACTGCTGGGATCGCCTTAATTAAAAAAAAAAAAAGGAACTTGAGCTGCATGAGCAACCACAGAAGGTATCTAATACGAAATTAGGCTTACTTTACATTATTTATGCCACTCTAAAATAATCTAATAAAAGCTTTAGAAAATCTGATTAAACTGTATTATTCAAATGTAAGGCAAGTGCTTAGACAATGGATAACTAAGCTGTTAAATTTGGGGGCAGAAGGTAAGATTCCAGACTAAGTTAAAGCAGCATGTAATTTTAAAAGTATGGATTTATTTATAAGGTATCTATAAAGTATAATTAATTTTTGAAATTATATTTTGTTAAGTGATTAGGAATCCCAGTGGAATAAACTGTAGAGGTAACACTTTGTAAGGATGCCTTATTTTACTCCCATAAGAGGCTTGGTATTTGTTCAGATGTCCCAGGAAAACCACAACCTAAGACACTTTTGAGGAGTTTTCCTAACATTTTTATTCATAATAAGAGAGAAAGTGATGCAAGGAGGCATTGGCTACTATTACATGATGTATGGTTAGGACCCAGAGTGCAGGGCTGGGAAGAAGCAATGGGGAGTTAAAATAAGGACACAGGGATAAATTATTTGACATGATCCTGAGCAGACCTGACTTTTGTAATGACACTCAAACAGCAGATAACCCTGAAGGCAATCTGAAAAAGAAGAATAAGGTGGTCATACTAGCAGATATGAAAGGAGATGAGTAAGCTTTTCTAAAATGTCTGAACTGCTATTGAAAAGCATGTCCTTCGATTGTGACCACTACTTCTTTTTTTCTTCTCTTGCCTGCTGCCTTCTGGCTAATAAAGGATTCACTTTTGCTTGTCTGCTTTAACACAGAACCCCCCCAGTGAGGATTAAGTTATAAGGATTTTAAGGAAGAGGAGAAAAATACATACAAAAATAGCAATGGAATAATAGCACGAGAAGGACCTTGCTTAGGCTGGTTTTCTGATTTTATCCAAGTAAATATCACCTTCAAAATATTATCTGACTTTAACTTAAATGGAGAGGAAGAAAGTGATAAAGTTCCTCACTTAGCTTCAGATCCAGTGTTTTGTTTTCTGTTGAGTATAAATAGTAAACCTTAGAAGCAGTTCATTTAGTTACTCTAATACTTAAAAAATCCCTTGTGGGACTAATAACAGCTCATGCTTTTGGTAGACCCATTCAGTAAGTTGAGGTGTGGGGAGAAATGTTGGGGACTCTAGCAAATGACCTATGGCAACAGATTTTGCCTAGTAAGTATGTGTGTATGCGGTAGATGCCCTATTAAATTTTCAAAACATTAAATTAGATTTTATTATAAAGTCAAGTTAATATTAAGCATTTTTTTAACTAGATGTTATTGATAACATCTCCTATAAAGTGGAAAACTAATTTTGGTGTATGGCATAAGTCTTTGATAAACAATATATAAAATTGAGATTTCCAAATTGTGGTATGTAGCAGGGTTACAATTGATAAATTGTGACTGAATTGTGTGGTCTGTAAGTAATCTTTCTCATGACCACCCCATCACTGCCTAGTGTGCAGGGAGGGGTGGTAGGAAGAAATCTTGACAATCAGTGGTCTCCTGGCCTTTTCATATTTAATAGTCTCTTTGGTAAAAATGCTAGTCCTCTGAATTTCCTCTTCTACCCCCAGATAGCATCTGTCTGGCAATGATAGATGACAATGAGCAGAGTGTGAGTACTCCCATATGGCCTCTATGGTTGTCATGAAGGAAGCCACTGCTAAAGTCCATGGTCCCAGTTATTTGCATACAAACATATTAAAAGCTCACTAAAATTTCTTTTTAAAAATTATTTATTTATGTATTTAAAAAGAAAGGCAAACTGCTATATATTGTGCCTCATTTAGAAGTGTCTGAAGTCTTAGAAGCTTGACTACCCTATGTTCTCCTACAAATAGACATCAAGAGCTTGTTTGGAGGTTCTAGCAGGAGCGCACAGCTACTGGTATACCCTTGACTGAAGAACAGTCCTCCTCTGTCAGGGAAGGTCATCCTCTTAGACTGAGCACACAGCTATGGGAAGGATGAACAGGAGTGATGAAGGAGGGAAGGGGACACCTACCTAGCCAGCCAGATAGCCACATCAGCCCTGGAAATCCATGAGGTGACAGATGTCACAGCCAGATTGTCCTCACATCCTAAAGTTTCTTGATCTTGATCCCAGGCCTCTGGTCTTTCACCTTTCCCCTCAAAACCCCTATCACTCCTTACCAAGGCATATATAAGCCCCTACATGCAGACCGCTGGTAACTAGGAACACTGTCTTTGGCTAATATCTCTAGTCACCTCTCTTTACTGGTGCTGCACTACCTTTCCTCCTCCACACTGCCCAAGACTTGCAACTTTTTAATGTTCCCAAATTCCTCATAGACATTTAGAATTTCCATAGACCCTTCTCAAGTTTGATCACTTTTTTCTCTACCTTTGGCTCTCATCTTGATCCTCACTCCACTAAGGCCACCAGGGGAGGGCTTTCTACTTTCTCTTTATATGTGGAAATAATCTACTGTAAGTCAACATATTAGGGTTTTCTAGAGAAACAGAATCAATAGTATCTCTTACTCTCCCCTGCCCTCTCTCTCTAGCTTTCTATCCATCTTTGGAAAACAAGAGTGTGCAAGCTGAGAAGTCCTGCCTCGGTCATCTGTAAGCTGGAGAACTAGGGAAGCTGGTGGTGTAGTTCCATTCCTAGTCCAAAGGCCTCAGAACCAGGAGAGCTGATGATAGAACTTCTAGTCCAAGTCCAAAGGCCTGAGAGCTAGAGAGCTGATGGTATATAAGTCATAGTCCCAGGGCAGAAGAAGACCGATGTGGCAATTCAGTAGTCAGACGGAAAGAATGAGTTCTCCCTTCCTGTACCTTCTGTTCTCTACAAGCACTGACTGGATTGGATCATGCTCACCCACATTGGGGAAGTCAATCTGCTTTATTAAGGCTGGCAGATTCAAATGTTAATCTCAACCAGAAGTACCTCTGCAGACACATCCAGAAATAATGTTTAACCAAATACCCTGTCTAGGGTACCCTGTCACCTAGTCATCTTGATGCATAAAATTAACAGTCATAGTTCTATACTCTTTTCTAGTTTCACTACATTCTTCCCATTTTATCTAACTCAAAATGTACCCCCCCCCAGTCCATACAGTTCCATCAAGTGCCCTGTGAACTTATCCCTCAGCACCTCTCTGACCTCATCTCCTAATAATTTTCCTCTTGCTCATTCTGCTTTCAGTACATGGACCTCCTCTTGCTCTCCAAAAATATGAAGGGGCTGCATCCTTAGGACTTTTTACTTACTATGTGAAAGTTCACATGTACCAGATACCAGCATTGCTGGCTCCCTCATCTTACTTAGGTCTCTGCTCAAAGATCATCTTGTGATACACTTCTTTCCTTTCCACCTTGGGTAAAATGGGAACCCTCCCCCTAACATACTCCATTCTCTGTTCCCTTTATCCTTCTTCATTCTTTCTTCATAGTACTAGCCATTTGAATATCATGTTTTACTTGTATACATATTTCTATTATCGGTCTCCCCCTACTAGAATGTAAACTCTATGAGAGTAGAAATTTTGTTTTATTGAATGTTATATACCCAGTAGTAGAATAGTATCTGGCACATAGTAAGAAATAATGAATATGCACACATACATATGTACATATGAAGTCAACATGCATACACACATTTGTCAGATGAACAGATGATAATGTTGGATGATATGCAGGAGGATAAACTGATTTACTGAAAGGAAATATGTGTGGGGAGATTATTTCCAAAAATACCACTTACAACACAGAGGTTGCTTTTATTTCATATGGTGTTAGATTTTTTTCCCCCCAGAAGAATTATTTTAACATTGTTTGGAAATCTAGTTAATGTACCAATCAATGTAGTTGGAAAAATACCAGATAAATCATTGTGTGTATAAACAGAGCTCCTTTCTTTCTTTCTTTCTTTCTTTCTTTCTTTCTTTCTTTCTTTCTTTCTTTCTTTCTTTCTTTCTCTCTCTCTCTCTCTCTCTCTCTCTTTCTTTCTTTCTCTGCTTTCAGTCAGTTATTTCAGAAAACCAGTTCTGAGATAAAATATATATTAAAAAACTAGGTCCATTTCACAAGTGTTTTATGTTCTAAAAAGTAGTTCAATTCAATTTACCCTAATTACTAAATAGCAATTACATTTTAAGCAATGTCTTAAGCTCTGGCAATACAAAATTAATCATCATGTATTCTGTGAAGGATGATTTATAAAAATAGTGGTTTATTTTTATGGAGTTTTGTATTTTACAGAATCTTTTTATGTATATTCCTTACTTAATTCTCATAACTATTTCTGAAGTAGCTTGTTACCCTTACTTTTCAGAGATTTTAGAGGTTAAGAGACTTGCCCAAGGCTTCACAGCTAGTAAATAATGGAAGCAGAAGTTAAATTTAGGCTTTTATATGTCAAACTTGGGATATTTGCTTTCCTTCTTATGGTTTATATTTTTAGGCAACTTCATGATTTAAAATATGATTTATATACATTATCTACTTTATATAAAAACCTTCCTGTGGGCATATTTTACCAAGGAAAATGTGCTTTATAAAAATCCCACCAAGACGGTCAAAGTTATATAACTCATTTGTGGCAGAGTCAGTTTTGATTTCATGACTTTTTACTCAAATATCAATGCCTTCGGGGCGCCTGGGTGGCTCAGTGGGTTAAGCCGCTGCCTTCGGCTCAGGTCATGATCTCGGGGTCCTGGGATTGAGCCCCGCATCGGGCTCTCTGCTCAGCAGGGAGCTTGCTTCCTCCTCTCTCTCTGCCTGCCTCTCTGCCTGCTTGTGATCTCTCTCTGTCAAATAAATAAATAAATAAATCTTTAAAAAAAAAATATCAATGCCTTCTACATTGTTCATTTAACCTAAAAGTTTAGTAGCTGTCACATTAAGAACAAATCAAAAATAAACTAAAAGGGAAAAACACTGAATTTTAGGATAAAAATTATAAAATTTACTTGATTAAAAAAATTCCAACTGGTTAATTAAACAGTAAAAAATATATCTGCAGTTCATACACATGAAGTGTGTATTTTTATTCTATGGGCTATTAGTTATCTATTTACTATGGTTTATTCAGACTTAGGGGAGTTTATAAAGTTCCATAAAATTAAGCAAAATAGAAAAATTTTAAAGTCATCTTTAAAGAATAAATAAGTAAATAAATAAATGAAAATTGTATTTAAAAAGAAATAATAAAGGAAAAGGGCACCAAACAGCATTACCTACACTGGGTGACCACATTTCACTCTTACTCAAAAAAGAAGTGTGGTGTGTGCCACAATTCACTGTATTCAAAATGTAATGATAAACCAATGACTTAGAGGAAACAAAGATTTCTTTGAAATGAGATCAGAAAGAAATTACTTTTGAGAGTGTTCATAAAATGACATTATGTAATATCGTGAACATTTTCAGCAGTGTTCTTAGAATTTTGTGAGATTGTTTACAGTGTCTCTCAATATAAGATTAGCCCATTACACCAAAACACAATTCATAAAAGAAACTCACTGGCATTTGTCAGGCTATTATGCCTCCAATAAACATAAAAATTATGAAGCTGAAGAAAGGGGATTGTTTATATAAGAGTTCAAATGTTGGGTAAATCCGTATGAGCCTATGTCTTCCCTTTGGGCTCTTCATCTTGGTATAGATTCTTCTTGTTAAGGGAACTTGATGGGATCATGTGATTTCTCCTAAGGCATTGCTTTTGCAGATATTTCTGCAGAAATACCTCCAATGGCAGCTGCAGGTAATAATGAAGACATTTGCAGTGAAAGGGTAAAATGAAAGAGATACCTGTGTGAAGGTTAGAGACAATAAAAGGCAACTCAAACGCTTACTCATGAAAATCTGTATTTGTTATACTATTATAATTATGTGCCTGAACCAGCCCCAGTGCCTGAATAACATTGATGTTCCTGAAAAATGTGACTTATTTATGTGGCTTTGATGAGTCCCCAGGACAGTGTTGTGTGCTACCTGGGTTCTGGGTGCCTTGGTTTGGATAAGCAATACCTAAGGAATTGTGTTAAGACAGAGGCCATTTACATCTCTTTGTTCTCTTTTTGAAGCTTTCAAATTTTTATTTAAATTATGACATATTAAAAACATAAAAATTATAAAGATTAATGCAACAAACACCCATGTAATTACTCACCAAATTTTAAGCATCTTAATAACTTGCTATTTTAGCTCCAGACTTTAATAGAATTACAGATAAAACTGATGGCCCCCTAGCTGCAGTCCTTGCACACGCTGTTCCCTTCCCATTCTTGAGTCACCACTCTCCTTAAGTTGGTTTATATCCTTCCTAAAAATGTTTTTCCTCTTTTTTACTTTTACTACTTATGTATGGATCTATGAAAAACAGAATATCGGTTGTGTGATTGATAGGTGAAATATGCATCATTCCATAAACTCCTTAATTCAACATTATGTTTTCAAAATCAATCCATTTTAATACATGGAATCTGTTTTGCTAAGCTTAACCCATGGTGTCCTATTTAGAAACGTGCTACTGTGTATGTATATCATTATCCAACTGATGGATATTAACTTGTTTTCAATTTTTCTCAATTACAAAAAGTGCTGCAGTGAACATCATTGTTCAAGTCTCCTTGTACGTACATTTAGATTTATTTCTAGTATATATGCCCAGCAGTGAAATTCTTGGGCCTAATGTATGTACATCTTTTTTTTACCTATCTATCTGTCTGTCTATCTATCTATCTATCTATCTATCTATTTGACAGAGAGAGAGAGAGAGAGAGATCACAAAGTAGGCAGAGAGGCAGGCAGAGAGAGGTGGAAGCAGGCTCCCCACAGAGCAGAGAGCCCGATGCAGGGCTCAATCCCAGGACCCTGAGAGCATGACCCGAGCCGAAGGAAGAGGCTCAACCCACTGAGCCACCCAGGTGCCCCTCTATATACATATTTAACTTAATGAGATTACCAAGTTGTTTTTCAAATTTATACTGTTACCTGTGTTGTGTACCAGATCCATTTAAAATTTTTTGTCAGTATTTTGGGGTAAGACGCTATGTTATTATGATTATTATTATTTTTGCTGTTTTTAAAAAATTATTTATTTTTTAAAATTTCTTTTCAGTGTTCCAGAATTCATTGTTTATGCACCACACCCGGTGCTCCATGCAATACGTGCCCTCCATAATACCCACCACCAGGCTCACCCAACCTCCTATTCCCCTCCCCTCCAAAACCCTCAGTTTGTTTCTCGGACTCCACAGTCTCTCATGGTTCGTCTCTCCCTCCAGTTTCCCCCAACTCACTTCTCTCCATCTCCCTATGTCCTCTCTGTTATTCTTTATGTTCCACAAATAAGCGAAATGATATGATAATTGACTCTCTCTGCTTGACTTATTTCACTCAGCATAATCTCTTCCAGTCCCGTCCATGTTGATACGTCATGTTATTTTTAATTTGAATTTCCCTCATTCAAGTAGAGGAGGTTAAGTACGTGTTCATGTATTTATTGAACATTGAGCTTTCCCCACTTGGGAATGTACATAATTTTTGCCCGTTTTTTTATTTGATAATTTTACTTTTCATACTTATATTTTATATATTATGGATGCTTTCATCTTATTTGTTATAAATGATACAATTAGGTTTTCCAAGCATGTGTCTCAAAATTAAATGAATGTGTCTTTTAGCTAAGCTTATGGACTCTTTTCATAGCCTGATTTTTTAAACTTTAATGTAGTCAATTTTTAAATTTTTTTTAATGTAGTCAATTTACTCTTCCCCCTGTTTTATGTTTGGTATTTAAGACATATTTTTCTTTATTAAGACCTTAAAATATTTGCTCAAATTTCCTCCTGAAAGTTTTCAAATTTTTTCCTTTACATACTACTTTCTTAAGGTGTCTGGGATTGATTTTGTAAGTGTCATCTAGAGCGATCCAGTTTCCTTATTCTACTTGATATTCCTATACTTGGAGAAATGGGAAATTGTTTTCCATTTAATTAGCAAAGTAACACAACATCTTGTATTAAATAATCTGTTATTTTCTCACCAAAGTGTAAAATTTGGTTTATATAAAGTTGCCATTTGTGCACACACATATCTGGGCTCTTTGTTATGTTCCATTGTTCAGTAAACCCCCTCTTCCTCCTCTTTCTTCTTCAAAATTGCCAGTTATTTTTGGCTCTTTACTTATATTTTGGCTCTTTACTCTTATATTTTGGCTCTTTACTCTTAGGTATGAATTTCAGAATCCATTTTTTTTTTCAAGTTTCGCAAATAGTTTTATCTGGTTTGGAAATCATACTTATGTTAGCCTCATGAAATGAGTTGGGTAGCCTTTTCTCTTTTCAGGTTTCTCAAACAGATTTCGTAAGATATAGAAGTATGTTTATTGAAGGCTTTGTAGCATCATTTCTAAAATTGTCTCTGGTTCAGATCTTTTTCATGGGAACTGCTTTTGGATTAATGATTTGTGTTTTTGAATATTCATGACCCTTTTAATTTTCTGTTTATTCTTTAGTTAGTTTTCATAATGTATATTTTTCTTTTTTTTTTTTTTAAGATTTTGTTTGACAGACAGAGAGAGATCACAAGTAGGTAGAGATGCAGGCAGAGGGAGAGAGAGGAGGTAGCAGACTCCCTGCTAAGCAGAAAGCCTGATGCGGGGCTTGATCCCAGGACCCTGTGATCATGACCTGAGCCAAAGGCAGAGACTTTAACCCACTGAGCCACCCAGGTGCCCCGATAATGTATATTTTTCTAAAAAATTAAATTTCATTGAAATTTTAAAATATATTGTCATTTATTTGCTTATAGTATTATGATGTTAAAAATCTTTACTCTTTCCATGGTTATGTTTTATGTATGTTCATCTTCCTTTAAACTTCTAATACTTGTAATTTTTTCTCTCTTGATTAGTCTTCTAAGTATTTTTCTACTAGTTTTTCTAATGTATCAACTTTCACTGATAATTTCTATAGTTTTTTCTTTTTTAACTTTTACCACCTTGCCTAGCTGTTTAATTTTATTTCACTCTTTTGCTGATTTTCTGAATTCTACACCAATCATTTTGAATCATACTTATTTTTAACAAATCTATCTCAGATTATAAACTTAATCTCTAAGTTTTGCATTAGATGCAGCCCACTTGTTTTTTTTTTTTTTTAAAGATTTTATTTATTTATTTGACAGAGAGAGATCACAAGTAGACAGAGAAGCAGGCAGAGAGAGAGGGAAGCAGGCTCCCCGATGAGCAGAGAGCCCGACGTGGGACTCGATCCCAGGACCCTGAGATCATGACCCAAGCCAAAGGCAGCGGCTCAACCCACTGAGCCACCCAGGCGCCCCAGCCCACTAGTTTTTTAATGCAATTCTTTCATTGCCATTCAATTTTTAATATTTCATTAGTTCCCCTTTACTCTTTAACCAATGCATTATTTCATGATTTACTCTTTCTTGTATGCTTAATGTAGATATTTATTGTTTAACCTAAGAGCTATTTAAAAATGTGTTTTCAGTTTCAAACACATACTGTATGGTATTTTTATTATTCATTTCTTATTCAATTATGGTCGGACAACATGGTCTGTGTGGTAGTAATTTTTTCTAATATTTGTTGAGATTGCCTTGTGACCTAACTCTTGATCAATATATGTAAAAGTTTCCATCTGTGCTTAAAAAGAATATATGTTTTATATTTTGGGGAGTACAGTGTTCTAAATTTATCAAGTGGAGTCATCTAACTGTGTTGTTCAAATTTTATATATCTCTTTTACTTATTTTGTCTGTTTGTTTTGTCAGTTTCAGAAAGAAAAATGCTAAAATATCCCATTTTGATTGAGGTTTTGTCAGTATTTTTTTTTGTAATTCTGTAAGTATTTTTTTAAAATTCTATTCAAAGTTATCATTTTAGGTATATGTAAAGTCAATATCTTAGTGGTGAATTGTCTTAATATTATGTAAGTTCCCTTTTATATCTATAATACTGTTTTATTTGCCTTGAATTTTATTTTGTCTGCTATTGGTCTTGCTATGTCAGCTTTGTTTTGTTTAATATTTACTGTGAATTAACAGTATACTTTCCTTCTCAGCACTATGATATTGCCAACCATATTATTTTAAATATTGCCTCTTTCTGATGTCATGCCCCACTCTGGAAGTGAATCATGAACTGTCTTTTTCAGGGTTATGTTCTACATTTGGATTTATTTCTAGGTGGTTCTACATTTTTTCTTGTGGTTCACCATGAAGGTTCTTGGATGGTTTGTAGTTGAGTCAGCTGGGTGAGATGTGAAACTTTAAACATCCTGTAATCAGTTATCCAATTTCTCTCATTTAAAATGGACTTCCATGGAACCAAAGAATAACGTATAAGAGAATCTACAAATAGATTACATGAGGTTTAAAGTGAAGCTTCCCTGAAGAATTTGGAAGAGAAGGAAATAAGATTGTCCCTAGAAACTTAAGCCATAAATATTTTTCCTGCAATTTGCTTTTTTCACTCAATTATATTTTATTTATTTATTTTTTTTACTCAATTATATTTTTATTTTAATTACCCATCACAACAAATGCACTCCTTAATTCCTGTCACCTGTTTTACCCATTCCCCCACTCACCTCCCGTCTGGTAACCATCAGTTTGTTCTTTATAGTTAAGAGTCTGTTTTCTTGATTTGCCTCTCTCTCTTTTTTCCTCTTTGTTCATTTGGGGTTTTTCTTAAATTACACATATGAATGAAATCATATGGCATTTGTCTTTCTCTGATTGACGTACTTCACTTAGCATTATACTCTCTAGTTCCATCCATGTTGTAGGAAATGGCAAGATTTCATTTTTTCTTATGGTTGAATAATATGTCACTTCTTTTTTTTGTCCATTCATTAGTCGAAGGATACTTGGGCAGCTTCCGTATCTTGGCTATTGTAAATAATGCTTATATAAACTTAGGGGTGCACATATCCCTTTGAATTAATGTTTTTGTATCCTTTGGGTAGATACCTAGTAGTGCGATTGCTTGATTGTAGGGTCATTCTATTTTTAACTTTCTGAGGAAATTCCATACTGTTTTCCAGAATGGCTACACCAGTTTGCATTCCCACCAACAGTGTAAGAGTTCCTTTTTCACCACATCCTCACCAACACTTGTTTTTTTTTCTTCTGTTCTGTATTTTAGCCATTTTGACAGGTGTGAGGTGATATCTCATTTTTGTTCTGATTTGCATTTCCCTGATGATAAGTGATGATGAGCATCTTTTCATGTGTCTGTTAGCCATCTGGATGTCTTCTTTGGAGAAATGTCTATTTATGTCTTCTGCCCATTTCTTAATTGGATCATTTGTTTTTTTGGGTGTTGAGTTTTGTAATTTACTTACATATTTTGGATACTAATTCTTTATTGGAATTGTCATTTGCAAATATATTCTCCCATTCCTCAGGTTGCCTTTTAGTTTTATCATTTCCTTTGCTATGCAGAAGCTTTTTATTTTGATAAAGTCCCAATAGTTAGTTTTGCTTTTGTTTCCTTTGCCTCAGGAGGGATTTGCCTCAGGAGACAGACCTAGAAAAAATTTGCTACAGCCAATATCAGAGAAATTACTGCTTTTGCTCTTTTTTAGGATTTTCATATTCTCAAGTCTCACATTTAAGTGTTTCATCCATTTCGAGTTTTTTTAGTGTATAGTGTAAGAAAGGGGTCCAGTGTCATTATTTTGCTAGTTGCTGTCCAGTTTTCCCAACAGCTTTTGTTGAAGAGACTGTCTTTTTCCCATTGAATATTCTTTTCTGCTTTGTCAAAGATTAATTGACCATGTAATTATGCATTTATTTCAGGACTTCCTGTTCGATTCCATTAATCTGTGTGCCTGATTTTGTGCCAGTACCATACTGTTTTGATTACTACAGCTGTGTAATGTAACTTGAAGTCTAGAATTGTCACACTTCCGGCTTTGCTTTGCTTTTTCAATATTACTTTGGCTATTCAGGGTCTTTTGTAGTTCTGTACGGCTATTAGGATTGTTTGTTCTAGCTCTGTGAAAAATGCTTGTGGTATTTTGATAGGAATTGCAGTAAATATGTAGTTTGTTTTCGGTAGTATAGAGGTTTTATCAATATATGTTCCATCAATCCGTGAACATGGCATATCTTTCCATTTCTTTGTGTTGCCTTCAATTTATTTCATCAGTGTTTATAGTTTTTGGAGTATAGGTCTTTTACCTCTTTGGTTAAGTTTATTCATCAGTATCTTATTATTCTTGGTGCAACTGCAAATAAGATTGTTTTCTTAACTTCTCTTTCTGCTGTTTCATTATTGGTGTATAGAAATATGACAGATTTCTGTAGATTAGTTTTGTATTCTGTGACTTCATGAATTCATTTATTAGTTCTAGCAGTTTTTTGGTGCGGTCTTTTGGGTTTTTCTGTGTGTAGTATCACATCATTTGCAAAAAGTGAAAGTTTGACTTCGTCTTTAGTGATATGAATGCCTTTTACTTCTTTTTTGTTGTCTGATTGCTGTGGCTAGGATTTCCAGTACTATGTTAAATAATAGTGGTGAGAGTCAACATCTCTGTCTTATACCTGACCTTAGGGGAAGGAATCTCAATCTTTCCCCATTAAAGTTGACATTAGCTATGAGTTTTTCATATATGGCCTTTATGATATTAAGGTATGTTCCCTCCAAACTTAATTTTTTGAGAATTTTTATCATGAATGAATGTACTTTAGCAAATGCTTTCTCTATGTCTATTGAAGTAATCAAATGGTTCTTATCCTTCTCTTATTGATGTAATGTATCATATTGATTTGTGAATAAATCTCAGTTGATTGTGGTGAGTGATGTTTTTAATGTGTTGTTGGATTCAGTTTGCTAGTATTTTTTTGAGGATTTTTGCATCTATGTTGATCAGGAATATTGGCCTGTAGTTCTCTTTTTTAATGGTATCTTTAACTGGTTTTGGCATCAGGGTAAGGATGGCCTCAAAGAATGAATTTGGGTTTACTTCCTTTTTTATTTTTTTGGAATAGTTTGAAAAGAATAGGTACTAATTCTTCTTTGAATGTTTGATAGAATTTGCCTGTGAAGCCATCTGGTCCTGGACTTTAATTTGTTGAGAGTGTTTTGATTATTGATTCAGTTTCTTATATATCATTTATTTCTATTCCAATTTTTATTATTTCCTTCCTTCTGCTGCTTTTAGGTTTTGTTTGTTGTTCTTTTTCTAGCTCCTTTAGGTGTAACATTAGGATGTTTGAGATTTTTCTTGCTTCTTGAGAGAAGCCTGTATTCCTAGAAACTTCCCTTTTAGAACTGCTTTTGCTGTGTCCGAAAGGTTTTGAACCATTGTGTTTTCATTTTCATTTGTTTTAATGTTTGGTTTTATTCTTTTCTTTTATTTTCTAGTTAGCCTATTCACTGTTTTATTTTTTTCTTTTATTTCCTGGTTAACCCATACATTGTTCAGTTGCATGTTGTTTAACCTCCATGTATTTATGGTCTTTCTAGATTTTTTCCTTATGGTTGACTTCTAGTTTCTTAGCATTGTGTTCAGAAAAAGATGCATGGTATGACTTTGATCTTTTTGAGTTTGTTGAGGCTTGTTTTGTGGCCTAATATGTGATCTGTTCTGGAGAATGTTCCATGTGCACCTGAAAATAATGTACATTCTGCTGTTTAGGGTGGAATGTTCTGAATATATCTGTTAAATCCATCTGGTCCATTGTGTCATTCAAAGCCACTGTTTCCTTTTTTATTTTCTGTTTAGATGATCTGTCCATTGATGTAAGTGGGGTGTTCGTGTCCCTTACTATTATTGTATTATTATTGATTAGTTCCTTTATGGTTGTTATTAACTGTTGTATGTATTTGTGTGATCCCATGTTGGGTACATAAATATTTATAATTGTTCTATCTTCTTTTTGCATTGACCCTTTTATTATTATATAATGTTCTTCTTTGTCTCTTGGTATAAAGTCTATTTTGTCCAATGTAAGTATTGCTACCTTGGCTTCATTTTGACATCCATTTTCTTGAAAAATGTTTCTCCATCCCCTCACTTTTAATCTGTAGGTGACTTTAGGTATTAAAATGAGTCTCTTGTAGGCTGTATATAGATGGGTCTTGTTTTTAATCCATTCTGTCACCCTGTGTCTTTTGATTGGAGCATTTAGCCCATTTATTTTCAAAGTAATTGTGATGGATATGTATTTATGGCTATTTAATACTTCTTTCGTGATTGTTTCTGAGGACTTTCTATGTTCCTTTCTTGTCTTTTCCTCTTTAATGGTTTGCTGGTTTTCTTTAGTGATATATTTGGATTTCTTTGTCTTTTTGCAAATTTTTAGTGGTTTTTGATTTGTGGTTACCATTAGGTTTGTATATAACATTTTGTGCATATAACAGTCTATATTAGGTTGATGGTAATTTAAGTTTCATCCTATTCTTTACTCTTCCCCAAGTTTTACATATATGGTGTCATATTTTAGATCCTTTTATTTTTGAGTTCCTTGACTGATGTTTTACAAAAATATGCATTTTTACTGCTTTTCTGTTTCCTAGCTCCATACTGACATTTTTGGTCTTTCCTTTCCACTTGAGAGTCTTCTTTATTTTTTCTTGTGGGGCTAGGTTAGTGGTCATGAACTCCTTTAGTTTTTGTGTGTCTGGGAAACTCTATCTCTCCTTCTATTCTGAATGATAGCCTTACTGGATAGAGTATTCTTGGCTGCAGATTTTTCTCATCTAGCACTTTGAATATATCATTTCACTCATTTCTGGCTTGCAGAGTTTCTGTTGAAAAATCTCCTGCTAGCCTTATGCACTTTCCCTTGTAAGTTCCTGACTTTTTTTTTTGTCTTGATGCTTTAAAATTTTTTTATCACTATATTTTGCCATTTTAATTATAATATGTCTGCTTTTGTTGATTTTGATAGGAATCCTCTGTGCCTCCTGGATCTGGGTGTCTGTTTCCTTCCCCCAATTAGGGAAGTTTTCAGCAGTTATTTCTTTCTTTCTTTTTTTTTTTTTTTTAAAGATTTTATTTATTTATTTGACAGAGAGATCACAAGCAGGCAGAGAGGCAGGCAGAGAGAGAGGAGGAAGCAGGCTCCCTGCTGAGCAGAGAGCCCGATGCGGGGCTCGATCCCAGGACTCCGAGACCATGACCTGAGCCGAAGGCAGCGGCCTAACCCACTGAGCCACCCAGGCGCCCCAGCAGTTATTTCTTCAAATAAATTTTCTGCCTCCTTTTTCTCTCTTTCCTTCCTCTAGGACTCCTATAGTATGAATGTTATTATGTTTGATGGAATCACTGAGTTCCTTAAGTCTATTTTTGTTTTCATCATCCTTTTTTCTTTCTTTTATTCAGCTTGATTACTTTCTATTGCTCGATCTACTAGATCACTAATTCATTCCTCTGCTTCTTTCATCCTGCTGCTCTCTTCATCAAACATGTTTCCATTTTTTATTGAGTCCTTTATCTCTGCTATGTTACTCTTTATCTCTGTGTTAAGGGTCTTACTCATGTTTTCCACTCTTTTCTCAAGTCCACTGAATCCTTATGATCATTGTTTTAAATTCTCTACCAGGCATGTTACTTATATCTGTTTTGCTTAGCCCTCTGGCTTTAGACTTCCCCTGTTCTTTTATTTGGGACAAATTCCTATGTGTTCTCATTTGTCTAAGTCTCTGTGCCTTTTTGTATGTGTTAGGAAAGTCAGGTACATCTCTGCCTTGAGGGTAATGGCCTTGAGAAGAAGAGGTCCTTTGTTGTCCTGCCCTTTAAAATTCCTTATTCCCCAGGGTCTAGCACTTCCAGAGTGTCTCTAATGTGTGCTGCCTAAAATCTTCTGTTGTGTCCTGGGTGCTTTATCCTTTGGGCAAGTCATCTGCAGAAGCTCTCTTTGCCTGTTGTGGGTACTGTTTGGTCCCAGGCCTGAATGTGGTGCATTTTAATTAGGTATTAAACTAGGTCTGCTTGTGAAATGAGACCTGTTGCTGCTGCCACCAGAATTGAGGCCTTGCAAAAGTCCTAGGCCTTACAAAACTCCCTGCAGAACTCCTGACACAGTGTTGGGAGGGGTTTGGTCTGCTTTTCTGAGGGAGGGGGCCTGCTGTGTTGAGACTGAGGCAAGTATGAGTAGGAAGGGTGGTTCTTCCAGAGTGTGGGAGGTGGGGGTTTGGTCTAAGCAAGTTAGATAGGGAGTGTTGGTGTTGCACTGGTTCCTGAAGGTGGCCCTATCCTCATACTGACATGCAAGAGAGGGAAATGGCACCTTCCAGTTCCTTTGTTCCTGGAGAGGTCTCTGTGAACACGCCTCTCTGGGAAATACTCCAAGATAAGCAATTAACCTCCCCACTCTGTGCCCCAGGCACTCTTCAGATTGCAGTCTTCATGCAGGCTCTTTGCCCTGCGTTTTCTCTAAGAGTAGCTCCCATCTTTCCCAGCTCTCCCAGAGCCAAGCACACTGACCTTTAAAACTACAGGCTTTAAATGCCGCTCGTTACAAGAACTCAGAAAATTCAGGCTTCCCACTTTCCAAGCTAATTGCTGTGGGGATTCATTTCCCATGCACTTCCATGTATGCTAGTCCATCTATTGCCTTTCTCTATGACCATGGCTCCCTCCCCACCGCAGCAGCTGTGATCCATTTCTCTCCACACTTCTGTCTTCTTCAGTGTGGCCTCTTCTGTACTTTTAGCTGTGGAGTTTGTTCTGCCAGTCTTCAGACTGATTTCTGGAGTGTTCAGGATGATTT
Source organism: Lutra lutra (assembly GCF_902655055.1). Classification (NCBI taxonomy): domain Eukaryota; kingdom Metazoa; phylum Chordata; class Mammalia; order Carnivora; family Mustelidae; genus Lutra; species Lutra lutra. The sequence continues at coordinate 115,463,596 of NC_062282.1, read as the reverse complement.
GATAGTTACCTAGCTGTATTCATGAGATGGGGCAAGCCTAGGGTCCTCCTACTCTGCCACCAACTTCCTCTTGCCTTTCAAACTAACATTTTTATACAACTGCATCAAGACTGGGGAATCTTAAGTTGCTTCAGAGATACACCATAGGAAACTCTATTCTGAATGAAGGTACTATAGAAAAAATTTGTCTAACAATAAGGGTAGTATTTGGCTGTGAAGTTTAAGGAAAGGAAAGTCACAGAGATACTTTGAATGTCCATGCAGCTTTCCCAAGGGAGGGAGCCTTCCTTAGCTAAGGGCTTTGGGGTTGTGTGGTCCCATTTACTAAACCATAATTTCTGAGAAAAAGACTACAAAGAGTTGCTTTGTTAACAACAACCATCATGTACTTTAAGCCTAATATAAGACCATCCACTTTATCTTCAAATGGAGACATAAGGTTCTGTTATCCTGATGCCATTAAACATTGATCTAACTAAATTCTCTTGTTCTAATTCCATGCTCATTGAGCAAACTCTTGGTTATTATTTGGTTTCCATATAGGTCTGCTTTTAGGCAGAAAACTGACTGGTTATCTGGACAAGATAATGCTATTGCTGAAATAAATATGTTTCTCACTGTAAATTAATAACTTAGTATTCTCATTATGATTTTATTTCCCACATGTCTGTTTTAAAAGGTAGTATTGCATATAGTTAAAAAAGAAGGAGCTTTTTGATTTGGAATGTGTAGTTATTTCTTAAATGGTTGTATAGTTTTCCATTTACTTTTGTGTGTATGTGTGTCATCTTTTTTGAATTATTTTTTTAATTGAAGTATAATTAACATATGGTGTCATATTAGTTTTAGGTGTACAATGATCATATAATGATTCAGTGATTTTATACATTACTCATTGTCCATCACCGTAAGTGTACTCTTAACCCTCTTCATCTATTTCATCCAGCCCCTCATCCATCTCTCCTCTGGCAACCACCAGCTTGTTTTCTGTATTTTAAGAGTCTGGTTTTTTGTCTCTTTTTTTCTTTGCTTACTTAACAAACACGTTGTTTATTTAGGTTTTTTCCTATGTTTTGCTATACAGATAATGCTATAAACATCTCCTTTACATATTTTCTAAACACATGCAATGGTGTCAATAAGATAAATTTAAGAAGTTGCTTTTCATGTGTCTTAATTTTAAGTAAGAATATGTTGATCATGTTCACATGAGTATTATGGCACATGTAAATGTGTGTTGCATTTGGATTTATATCACACTGTATATCTATATATCAATAACTGTATGTGAATTGTGATGTTATGTTGCACTGGAGTTTATATAACTGTCTCATGACTGGTTTAGAGGAAGAGTTAACATGCATCTGCCTTAGAGAGATGACTATGCTTTCAGGCCCTGAAAAAGTTAAGTGTCGGAGCCTGCAGATTTAAGGAACAAGGCCTTGCCTAAGGAAAATTCTCAAGGACAATTATGAGATTCTGAGGCTTCCCATGAGAACTTTCCCAGGTGACATTCTGACATCACTGTATACATTAATATTTGTGCTATTCCTTCCATTATTTATTTAAGTAGTTGACAGATAATTTTTTAGAACTGCTTTATTTTCCCTGCCATAGTTTATCTCCCAGTACTCTGATTCCAGCATAGGTTTCTGACTTTCTGCTTAATCCATAGCTAAATAATTGGTCACATAAATCCTTCCTTGCTTATTGTAATTGCCCCTTGACTGTACTTCTCACTCACATGGCCTTTGAAATCTGTGTGTTGCACAAGGATGATGGTTGAATTTATTGCCTGCCACTTTTCTGAACCCTGCTATCTCCTTTCAGCCCACCTAGTAACAGCAGAGACAACCATTTTGCATACAACGTGTCTCTTGTCACCTTGCCAAGTTGATTGGCCCAAAGTTAGGTATGTTATCCAAAATATTCAATCAGAGTTTTTGACCATGTCCTTATACCTATTACGTTGTGGTTTCACTCTGACTGCTCTTTTATAAAATCAAGAACTGGAGGGAACTTTTTTATTTAAATGATTTAGGAAGCCAAGAGAGTTGGTCTTGACTGAGATCTTGACTAGAATAAATATATGGGTAAAAAGATGTAGGTAATGAGAGATTAGGAGATATGACTTCCCACATTACGTATAATACTTTAGTCCTTGCTTTCAGTGTATTTCTTCCTGAAGCTCAGCTGCATTTTTGTTCTTGAATTCCTTTAACCTTATATTAAATGTCACCTTTTTTCATGAGGCTAGCTTAAAAGGTTTTCTATTAAAACTATACGAGCAATCACATTGTCCATTCTATCCTTTTCTTATTTCTGTATCTTGAATACAAAGCTGTGACCCTCAGTCAAAATTTTCCTCCAGAGTCTTCCAACCATGTACCAAAGCTTCAAATTCTAGGTGGTTTATCAAATATGAAGCTCTTTGTGCTATTTGTGAAGTTATTTATTTCATGAAGTGAAAGCTTGATCACTTTCTCTGAAAATTAATTTCCATGTAAAATATTTCAATATGTTTTATACTATGGATTTTTTTAAAGTAAAAACTTCACAATTTTTAAATAACTTGGAACATTACATATTTGTCTATTTTTATAATATATATGCATATGTATACACACATACGCGTGCACACACACACACACATTTTCTTCTCCTAGGCTAGACTTTCAACCAATTTGGTGTGAATTTTAATGTTCATAGCAAAAATTGAAGCTTTTTTTCCACTTAAGAAGTTACACTCTTACCTTTTAAATTTTCCCAGTAGAGTTGCACAGAATAAAAATGATTCTTTTATAGAAGAAAAAAAATCTCATCTCTTTTCATTTTTATCTGTACTATAAATGTCTATTTAGTTCCCATGGAAATGCAAACTCAAGTTTAAAATATCTGTGTGCATGTGTTTGTATATGTGTATGAGGAAAATCATGCTAAGAGTAGAGCACCAGTCATGTAGGCTAATACTCTGTTTCTGACAATGAAATCAGATTAACTTTGGCAAGAAAGATGCTTTTGTCCTCTGTGGAGCAAGCTCAAGGGGTTAGGGTTGTTGGAAGTTGAAGCAGAATAAGGGGAAATTCTCCAGAAAACATGTGGTATATTTGAATTATTTTAATGCATCTTCTGAAGGTTTCATTCTTTGAAAAATTGTATATGATTTCCTTCACTAGAAACTTCAAAAATAAAAGCATAAGGTAGAACAAAAGCAGAACGAAGCTGATGCCTGGACTGACTCAAACCCATCTGGGAATGCTTCTCAGATACTGGACGTTTCTTGTGAGGGTGGTGTATCAGTCCTAAGGGACTGATTGTGTTTATTTGCAATCTTAAAAGCCTGAGGGGATTCCATGGCCATAAACTCCTGTTCTGATTCCCTATCAGAACTCTAACTGCTGAAGTATCCCTGATAAAGCTCTATCTATTATTTCTTGGCCTTCTTTCAAGAATGGGTAGCATAGCTAAATTCAGATATTAAGCTCCAGCCAGAGTCAAAGGGCAATTTATGTCATCAGCTAAAAACACTGTATGTGTGTTTATTAGAGTGTTGTCAATACAGATGAAAATGCCACTTAGTATCTTATGTATGGCCTAATTACTTATATTCATTAAAATTCATAAGCATTAAGTTGGTAAAAAGCTCCAAGTAAGAAAACATGCCAAGAGTAATGTACTTTTCTTGTTACCTGCATTTTGTATTTGAGAAAACGGGTATTGCTGCCTTGAAAAATTTAATGACCAGGGAGATGATTGCTACGGCACCTGGGTGGCTCAGTCATTAAGCATCGGCCTTAGGCTCAGGGCATGATCTCAGTCAGGGTCCGGGGATTGAGCACCATGTTGGGCTCTATGCTCAGCAGGGAGTCTGCTTCTCCCTCTCCCTCTCTCTTTGTGCTCTCTCTCTCTCTCAAATAAATTTAAAACAACAACAACAACAACAACTAAAAAAACAACCCCAAAACAAAACATTATTGTTACAGAAATTCCTTTTGTTTAAGTACTTGAAGAATGGTAAAAATTTTAGAGATGGCAGGTTATGTAATTCAAATAACCTTTCTAAAATAGAGGTATTTATCAACTTCTCTAATTAATGTCATTGAACTTTGGCTTTCCTACCTCTAATATAAGGGAATTGAGCAAATTAGAAAGCAGTCTTTTCCATGGACAGCTAACTTTAACAGTTTCCTTCTTAAAATGAGCTATTCTTATTTTCTGCATAATTGGGTAGATGTTACTTTCACTTGACTATTGTCACAAATTGTTACAACATCACTGCTGAACCTAATCCTCCCAAGTGCTTAAAGTCACATAGGCATGTATTTTCAAGCAGATAAAGGAAGAACAATAAGCTTCTTGTTTTTGGTTAATATCCTTGTAAGTTTATACTTTGAGCACCAGAACACCACAACAGAGAGCAACAATTAGACAGTTTGAAGGACCCTGCCTTTTTCAAAGGGAAGCATCCCAAGAAGCAATGTGGCAAATGGTGCTAAAACCATGAGCTTATTGGGTCTAGTGCCTTTCCAGACAGGTGGAAATAAACAAACAAACAAAATAAGACTAACTGCTCCTGTGTCAAGGAGGAGCAGGAATCAAACTCACTGGAAAAAGTTCGAGGTTAGTGTTAGACTCTCCCTTCACGTTTTCTTCCCTATCCCATAAAAGAGAAGTAAGAAAAAAATAACCAAAGCTCTCTTTGATCCTTTAAGATCCATCTAAATTGAATTCTTCTGTGCTTTTTTTTATATACTATTATCGGCTCTACAGAACTCCTCCCTTCCTTTTTGTGTCCTACTATGTTCTGCACACATGTCTAGCACAGCACCCAAAACACGATTGCATCTACTGGCCTACAGGTTTAGCAACTTGAACCAGGTTGTAAGAGCTCCACGATGTCAGGCACCATGGCTTATTCAGCTCTGAACAGATGGTGGGCTGACTCCTGACCCTGAAGAGGTACTTAATTTCTACTTACTTCTGCTTGTGAAGAAAGGAAAGAAGAGGAAGCATTCTCTTATTGCAAGACATTTGTTCCTCTTCCTGAACAGCAACTTCCTTCCAGATAATAATTCACCTTGATTGGCTGGAACTCTGCCATTCTCCCTGCCCCTCTGTTGTTGACATCTTGTCTCTTGGAGCCCAAAACATGAGTATGAAATGTAAATCAAATTCAGTAAGTAGAAAGATCCTAGAAGGAAGAAGATATGCTTCACTGTAGCTTGTTTTATGACTCTGATTTATTGTTCACCACAGCAAAAAAGTGAAAGAATTGTACAACATATTGTATATAACCATTACTACTGAAGCAATTTGAATTGCTTTCTGTGAGTATACTGTCACTGATCTAATTTTTACTAAATGTTAAGCAGGTTTTTGTGCTAAAAATATATTGAGCTGAAATAGTGGATTAAGAAAGATGTTGTTCTAAATCCCATCTTGTAATTTTCATTTAATGGGTCTAAATTCCTTGAAGTCTCAGACTTTAAAATTGACTTGCAGAGATCTTAAGTTATGGCTCCGAATCCCTTTGGAGGAGGTGCTTATGAATATTAACTGTACCTTAGGATGCAGTGTGTTGGTACAAGACTCATTTGAGCACAGAATTAGTGAGAGGTGAATGATGAATAATGGGCTCAGTGTGTGGAATTTAAATATTCCAAAGAACAGACTCTGTATGGTATTGTAAAATGTCTTGTAGCTTCATTTCTGATTTTGAAATGTTACAGTGCTTGCTTATTGTCACAGCATGATCTTCAGCACAGTTGGGTAGTGCTTTTTTAAAGTAATGCAAATGCATGAATGTCAGAAATACCTTTAAATATCGAAGACTGCATCTTTAAGGAGTGCATTTGGCATTAAACAGTCTTTTCCAGCTAATGAATTTCTCAAGTTACAAGAATAATGGCCTTTTTAATCTTAGCAAGAGTAATTAAACAGACATTTGTTATTAATGATGTTGTTAATGGCAGAAGATATTGAATTCTCACATTAGATATTATATTGCTTGAGAGTGATTATTTTGATTATCAGACATATGAGTATATGATGGTCTTAAAAGTATACTTCCTTAAGAGCATTGTAAGTACCAGTTATTTTAAATAGGAAAAAAAGTACCTTAACTTTAATTAATACCAAGAAAACTGAATATTTCCAAACGGAGGCAGAACTAGCTTGTGGGGACTAAGAACCTTTGTTTGAGTAGTTCTACTCATCAGTTGAAATGGTGTTTTTCTCCTCAGTTGAGATGGGTATGTACAGTCCTCAGCTTGAGAAAAAAATTACTTACTCAAAGTCTGCGTCAAAACAGAAAGGCAGATTATGTTTGTTGCATGCTCTATGTCTGTTTACCTCCCCTAACAAGTTCCTCAATTCTGTTCAGGAATTCACCCTATCCTCAGCTTTAGAAGGGCATTTTAATCAATCAGTTCATTCATTCATTACACAAATATTTACTGAGTGCCAGTTATGGTCAGGCACTGCTCAATGTACTGGGAATATAGCTGTGCAAATAGAGTAAAACAAAACAATGAAGCCAAAATATCACAAATAAACAAAAGCAGTATAAAAAGGGAAAACTATCTACCTACTATGATTGGAATTAATGAATTAATCAAAGCAAAGCCAGTCATGCCATAGCAGTTCCCAGTTATTCTTATGGTGCAGTGTCAGTGGTGGGTATGCTGGCCAAGTGGCCTTCTTCAGGCTGGAGAACAAGGCTTTTATCTCTGCTTACAGGATAGAAAAAAAAAAAACTTTCTATCTCTTTCCCTCTAGATAATAAACAAAACAGCAGCCTGGCCCAGTTGCCACCGTCAGCCATTTTGGGTTATCCATGGCCTGCTCTAAAAGTATCTGAACAGATACAATTTTTTGAATTAAAATGTAATACTTCTGTGGCAAAACTGAATGGCTGTGTTCTTTATTATAAGTGTATGATTGATGGCTTGATCTTAATGCCATTGGGGGCAAATAAAAGATGCTTTGGGGATTTGAGGATCAGGGTAAAGGGCATTTTTATAGTAGTCATATTGAGGGAACTATTGAGGGATGAGCTAGCGTGTACTGGTAGGAGTCACGGGATTGGATTTTGAGGGTGTTTGATCAAGCTTGAAGGCAGTAATGGCCCATACTTAGTAAAATAAAATTCCTGAATTGCTGGGGTAAGTGGTAGAGGAAAGAATTGGCTCAGGGAAGTGAGCACGCTGGAATTTATATATTATGTGATGTCAAAAGACCCACCAGAGAATTATGTTGCAGGCAGGTTCCAGGGGACACCCCATTCATCAAGGCCATCAGAAACTCATTGGTGAGAGGAATGTCATCATTCCTGAGGTTTAGTGGTAGCTTTACTCTGTAGGCTGGAGCTGATGGCAGGAGTCATTGATCTGGGATCGTCATGAGTTCTTGAGAATAATGATAATAATGAGAATAATGGGTCTCTGAGACAATAAGCAGTGCTTAACCATTTAAAGCCAGGGGCATCACAATTATTTTAAGAATTGGCAAGCTAAGAGGGGTTAAGGCAAGGTAAGAGGCTAAGGAGGTTGTCCACAGAGAAGGTTGTGGTTAGTAGAACATGGCTTTCTGGGGTCAAAATAGCTCTCACGTGAGCTACTTAATATATGCCATAAAAGACAAGAATGGATGATAAGAAGGTATCTGATGGTGGTTGCTCTAGACAGAAGCTGTATTCTCTTACCCAATTTTGGTACCTGAGTTAGTTTCCAGACACAGAGTCCAATGATTGATGAGGTGGCCAGATCACTCAAAGACCCCTTGGCAACACAGTGTCAAGTATATACTGCAATAATTTCCCTAATCTTTCCCCAAGAGGATCTATGGATATTTAATTGAGTGCCCATGCATTGGGGAAAGGGAAATGTGAGATATTTGCAGGGCTATTTAATACAGGGTCTGAACTGACACTGATAATCAGCAGTTGTAATAACACCAGCTGAATCCCTGGACTATGCAGTAAGCACAATTACAGTGGAGGATACCAAGTAGAAGCCTTTGGAATTGCCTCCTCCTGCCACCAAGACAGTGAATCCAAACCAGTATTGACTTCTGGGAGGGATTACAGAGACTAGAATCACCCTTAAGTATCTTAGGATGCAGGAGTGGCGGTCTGTATCATATTTCTTTTTACAAGTCTGGTCCCTGCAGAAACTGAATAGACCTTTGAGAATGACTATAGAATGCCAGAAGCTCAGTCAAGTAGAGACCTGAGTGAAACTGCTCTGTGGATGTGCTATCTTCGCTTAAGTAAAGCAATACATTCTCAGGTATATGACATGTGGCTTGATGTAGCAAATTTGTTCTATTCTATTGTAGTCAAAAGGAGGATTTGAAATAGTTTGTACTAATGTGGAAAGGGCAATAATATACGTTTAATGTTTTGTTCCAGGTATATATTAACTCTCCCACTCTCTTCATGATGTAGTCAGAAGATATTTGGAACATCTAGACATGCCACAAAGCATCACATTGATCTATGTTATATTAATAATATGTTGATAAGGAAGAATGAGAGAGATGAGATTAGCATGCTGGAGGTCTCAGTAAGACACATGTGCCTCAAAGGGTGGGAAACAAACCCATCAAAGTTTCAGAGACCTGATAGGTCTGTAGTTTGTAGAGTTACCATAGAGATATCTGGGCACCTGGATGCCTCAGTTGGTTAAGCAATTGCCTTTGGCTCAGGTCATGATCCTGGAGTCCTGGTTTAGAGTCCTGCATCGGGCTCCCAGCTTCATGGGGAATCCCCTTCTCCCTCTTACCTTCTCCTTTCTCATGCTCTCTCTCACTCTCTCTCTCTCAAATAAATAAATAAAATCTTAGAGATACAGTAGTCAAGGACATGCTGGGATATTTCATCTAAAATCAAAGACAAATGACTACTTATTCTCTCACCACAAAGAGGGCATAACATTTGGTAAACCTCTTTGTGTTCTGGAGGTGATACATTCATATTTGAAATATGTCCCAGCAGATATGTAAATGATACAAAAGGTTTAGCTTTGTGTGGGGCCTAGAACAGGAAAGGACTTTGTGGCATATTAAGGTTATAGGGCAAGCAAACATCCTCTTGGGGTATACTTTCTGGCAGACTTTAGGATGCTTGAGGTGTCAGTGGTGGGAAAAGACGCAGTTCACAGCTTATGGGAAGCCCACTGGGAGAATCATATTGAAGGCCTTACAATTCTAGAGCAAGGTCTTGCCCTCTGCAGTGGGGAAATAGCTCCTGAGATGTTACTGGATCCTGACAGAGACCCATATGAGCTGGGTTCTGTCAGATGCCTGAAGGTTTTAAGTTGGGTGGAACTGTCAGAATAAATAATAAATTTGTGTTGAGGCTGAGCAGAACAGAAAGGACAAGAAAACTGCATGGGCAGATAGCTTTGATCTCTCCCCTCTTGTCTGCGCCAGAACCCTTCCTCAGCTTGTATTTGTGGTCATCTGGGGATGTCCTTTACACTGCTGAAGGAAGAGGAAAAAGCCCAAATAATGAATGGAGTCCTCACTAAATAATCAAATACACTGGTTCATTATGTGGGTCAAACCAAAAATGGATATGGTTGCTTTACAAGCTATACTCAGACAGTAGAAGGAGACAACTTTTCCGTTGTTAGAGTTTCTAGTGGTGTACCTGGTTACCTACTCTGTGTGGAAGAAGTAGCCAGAGACGTCCTTGCACCTGAGCTCTCAATGGTAGAGATCCTGGTTCCTGACTGGAACATGCTTTTCTCAGGCGCACACTCAAGCATGGAAAGGAAAAAGCCACCTATGGTCTCATTTTTCTGTGTGATTAAACATAATAACCCCAAACTGCCTGGCCAATCATTTAGTCTTAGCAGAAGCTCAGTCTTCTTTTGTGGCATTTCCTGTGATCTCTTTCTCTTTCATGAGTTAATTTCCTTCATCAGGAATAAAGAGCTCTTAGTTAGGTGTAGGGAATAAGGGGGCATGACCTTGACTTCATTTTCCTTCTCTCCTTCATTTTATGTCCCTCGATTGTCTCTGTGGCCCCGGAAAGGTGCAAATCAGGAAGCTATAGGTCTAACAGTTCTGCTTATATGTAGAGTGGCCCAATTTCTTGAACAGAAGGCTTGTGGCTTATACTTTTATAGCTGAAGGAACAGGGCTGGGCACTAGAAGGTATGGAGCTATACCTGCTGTACTGAGTGAACGAAAGAAACCATATGATGTGCTGTTGCTGAGAAGTGATTGTCATCAACATCTCAGTAAATGACTCTGAGCCGCTGTTTAGTCATTCTTGTTACAAATATGAATTAGATTGTGGGCTGACTTGGCAACCCAGAAGAGATTTCTTTCAAACCAGAGATTCAGTGGGAAATTATTTTTTAGTGGAAAGGAAGCACTTTAGTCCAACTTGGGGGCAGCTTCCACAGTGACATAGTGTGTGCTGCTTTTGGCTTTTGAATCTTTATTTCTCCTGAGGAAAAAAAAGAAATTGAGTAAAGCTTTAAAACATCTACCAGGCTCTAGAGAGTAGAGTTTACAGAGAGCTGAATTATGCAGCTCTTTGAATCTATGAATTGAAGCTCTCCTGCTTCTGTGGCTTCCAGCCGACACCTTCTAAGAAGCACTGCTTTCTCTCATCAGGAACCTCAGCCATCTTAGCTTCAGGGTCATTTGAATCACATGGTTAACCTGGTTCTTTTTTCATTTTCCAAAATATCACAAATAGTTTGTGTGTGTGTGTGTGTTTAAGGGAAAAATGAAATCTGGCTTCAGTTGTTAATTTCCTCTGTTCCGTCAAGATTAGGCTAGTAGTTCTGAGTAATTCTGGTTCATTTTCTCAAGGGAGAAGGCCTGAAATAATCCAGTGTTTATTTTTATACAAATTCTCACAGTGCTACAACATTTCAGTGACTTCCTGGGATGTTTCTAGTTTTTCACAGGGCAAGAGGCCATTCTCAGAGGTAACTCCTTCATGTAAACCTAAAAATGGCACTTTCCCACATTAGAGTTTATCAGGAAGTTTAAAGTTCAGTAGTCCTCCTCTCTTTTCTTTCTCGTCACAGAGAAAGGAAAAAATAAGGGGCGGTTCCAGCATTTTAGTTCATTCCAGCACGGTCATTCCATTTCAGTATTTTGGAACCTGGGAAAGAGGCAGGGAGATTGTAGTGTATCTTGGCTGAGAGATGGCTGGACTGGGAAACAGGACTCTCTGTCATTCCCTGTGTCACTCTCTGTGTGACCCTGACCTCTTCCCAGCATTCCTGACCCCACCTCTGAGTTGGGGAAAATAATACTTGTCATGTAACCCTCACAGCATTCTCCCAAAGCCATGAGATACTGTGCTGGAAAAAAAAAAAAAAAGGAAATTGTGTTCAGAAGGCCAGCACAATGGCGTTTCAACCTGCCTTGCTGGATTTGCCCTCTACTACTCTTTCTCTGGGACCCTTTCTTTCAGCCCAGGTGGTAGATTCACTCTCTGTTCTATGTAATGTGCAATTGTACACCTTTCCTCATGTCTGCTGCAGCTGCTTCTCTGCCTATTTAATGTTTAAGATCAATCAAAACCCAACTCCAGTTCAGCCTCACTCTTTTCCTTCCTGTGACTCTTTTCATTTGATATTTCACGTGCATACAAATTTCCTGCTGCCCTGTTTTTGGAATGTATTAAAACAATTTTTTGTTCTCCTTTATCTCTTCTAATATAGACTGAGTACTGGAAGCACTCAAATAGTCTTTTTCACTGACCAAACAATCTTTACATCAGCTCCTTCGCCATTCAGTTTGGGTTTTAAGGATGTCACGAGCCCCTGTGGGCACATGGTTGTTAAAGTTGCATGCCAGATGTCATTAAGGTATATACATTCAAACATACGAAGTGGACGGTAGAAAATCTTTGTGAAATATTTAGCCTAGAGTGTTTAATTCGATCCTAGAAGGCAAAAATCTCTTAGTGGTGTCAGGTCCAGAGCTATATTTAAGTTTATTGTTTCATAACAAGTCTGGTCTATTTCAGTGTATTGTTTTCTGTACAAGGTCTCCCCGTAACTATGCATTATAATAGACTGTTGCCAGCATTCTCAAAGTTTCAGAGATGGATTCTTGATTACTTGCTTCCTGCCCCAGGGATTCTTGCTGTTAGGATTGTCATTAAACAAAGCAGCCTCCCTGGCATTGTATTCTGAACAAATAATTTGCACCTTCGTAAACTGATTAACGGGATGAGTTTGTTTTGATAATTGATCCTTGACTTGTATTTTAAAGGACAGCAAAATCTTAGAGGCCTTCTATATTTGTTACAAATGCTTTTCCTGGAATTTTAAAAATAATTTAGAAACCAAAGTAAAAAAAGAACGTAAGAAACAAATGAAGTCTGGAGACCATTATTTCAATTATTCTGGATGTGAATTACCATGGTGACCAGCCCAGCTCTAGACTTTATCTTCTTAAAGTCATCTCCCTCCCCCAACCCAAAGTGAGTGATGAGATCTTTGGCACAAAGACAATGGCCCATATGCAGTACAGCACACAGAGAAAATTTTATAACCTAAAATATTATTACTGTGCACTACTCTGTCTGAAGACCAAATAAGAATCTTTGTTGATTAACTGGCTTAAAAAAAATGCTCCATATTGACAAGTGTTCTTCATTTCACACTCCAAGTCAATAATTCTGTCAGTCATACAGCCTTTGGCAAGTAAGAGGGAAAATTTCTCCCAATAAATCTATTGTAATCATGGGATAATTTGACAGCCATTCTGTTTTCTGATGTTTAATTACATTTTGTTAGTTAGGTTTTCTTTTCCTTTTCTTTTTTAGAAGCTTAAGGGAAATTCATACAAATATCAACAGATGTCAAAGAGTTTCAAATAAAAAAGGGAAGTAAAAAGTAAAAGGAAGGATTAGGGATAGTAACTGACACACTTAGCTCAGGTAGAGAATTTGGTTGATGGGTCATTTTGGTGGTCTCATGAAATCTAGTGTATAGCTGTTATTGGTAGAGTGTATTTTTAAAAAATTGGTACAGCACATTTTAAAAGTGGGAGGGAAATTTTTAAAGCTATCGAAGAGTTCACAATGTGACATTAGCCCTTAAAAAAGACTTCTCTTTCTATTCTAAAGTGACTCTAGGATTGGAGTCATATTCAACAAACAATGGGGGAAACGTTGTCTAAACATAGTTGTCAACAGACTTAAAATGACAAACACTGTACCATACAAAATTATTTTTGGTATTTCTTGAGGTAACAGAAAAAGTTAAAGAGTAGATTTTCATTCGATATGGTATAACATTTTTATAAGGGCTGGAAAAATGCATGATTCTGACATCTTGAACTCTTAAAATTCCCTTAGGAAATAGCCAGAGATGGATTTTGATAGAAACAAATTCCCATTTTAAACTCTTTATAAGCATTTTTCTTATTATTCAGGTGGTAGCCCTTTGGGCATTGCTTGGGAAAGCAGAGTGAGAAAGTATATGTTCTTAACTGGTTAATGAAAAATTGAGATAAACAAAAGAGTTGCTTAAATATAGATTTTTCTCCTCACATAATTTGTCTCATTAAAATGCTTTTAATATTCTGTATTCTGATTTTCCTTGAAGGAAATATTGTTCTACAAAATTCCAATGAGACATGCTAAAAATAATGTCTGTGACAGAAATGTTAATTTCCTATCTAAATAATTAAATTTAAAACTATTGCATTTTATATTTCAAAAAAAGATCATTAGATCCTTTCCCTTAAGGGAAAACTGAGACCAAGAGAGCATAAAAAACTTGCCCAAAGTCACAGGGCTAACTATGGATAGTCAAGGTTGGGTTGAACCCAAGTTACTTATCTCTACTCTCATTCTCTTTCCATTATGCTAAATCATCACTGCGTATTTTAAAGTCTGCCTTCTTTCCTTTCATTGCAAGAGGGAAGTCTTGTCGAAGTCTGCATACTAGACATGCAGCGCAGTAACTTGATAGAATGTTAGCTGCCATGTAACTAGGTCCAGTAGGCTAGGGATTTATGTTTGGGATGTTATTGAGTAGGTTTTTATTCTGTATAGGTTACAGTATTCTGTATGGGCTGGAAAATGCATGATTAGAATTTTATTGTTACTATTCTAGGGAATCTGAAAACATAATTGGCTTTCAATTTGGCTATCAAATTATGAAATAAATAAAATTTTCTTTTGAAACTTCGATTTTTCCACTTAGTGTCATTTCTTTTACCTTCCCTTAGTGTCTTTCTTTTGGGATTTACTACCCTGTCATTTACTTTTGATCATGACACTATGAAACCTGGATAATATCAATAATATTTAATTTATTATGAATTCAAATGATATGCTACCTCTCCATAGAATATTTGTATTTTGACATTTTCATTGTGGAATGAAAGGCCATCTCTCCAATTATAAAAATGAATTCAGGTACTAATTAAGAGGTTTAAAAATAAGTTTTCTTAAGATTATTCTGTTCCCTTAAAATCATGCAACCTATGTAGTTGTTTATTTTTTTCCTCTCTTAAGAGGGGTTCCTGGGTGGCTCAGTGGGTTAAAGTCTCTGCCTTCAGCTCAGGTCATGATCTCAGGGTCCTGGGATCGAGCCCCGCATCGGGCTCTCTGCTCAGCAGGAAGCCTGCTTCCTCCTCTCTCTCTCTGTCTGCCTCTCTGTCTGCTTGTGATTTCTGTCTGTCAAATAAATAAATAAACAAATAAAATCTTTAAAAAAAAAAAAAGACTTCCTCTTTGGCATTTGTTTCCTAGAACCATAACCATAGGTACTCTGCTTTGTATCAGAGTTTGTAAAAAAGAATTATTGGCATGATTTTTATTAGATCTAGTTAAATTTGTAAGTATTTGTTAATCTGCTCTATGTACTGTGTTTAACACTGTGAGGAAGAGAAGGTTGAGTAGAACATTGGATTATCTGGAATGTTCTGAAAGATCTGGAATGTTGAACACCACATTTTCTAATTTTCTATCTTCGTAGCTCAAAACATGGGTTTAAGGTCCTTTTCTTTCAATTCCATGCAGTGATTACCAACTGATCCAAGTTTATATGCTTTTTTTTTTTTTTTTTTTAGTTTATATGCTATTTGAAACTCATTTGTCAGCTCTACAGGAAAACACAGTGCAGTGCTTCTCAAACTTCTTGGACTCAAGAGCTTTTTATAGGCTTAAAAATGGTTGAAGATCAAAAAGACCTTTTGTTTTTGTGAGAAGTATCAATATATACCATATGAGAAATTAAAGCTAAGAAAGCTGAAAACTTTAATTGATTTATTTAAAAATACTTTAAAGCCATTGCTTGATATAAGTACAAAGCAGCATAATATATATTTATGAGAAAATACCTATGTTTTTAAACACACATGCACATTTAATGAGAAGGATGGCATTCTTTTTCATATTTATAAATATCTTTAATGTCTGATTTAATAGAAAACATACTTGCTTCTTCATTCAATCTGTTGTTATACATTGTTTTGGTAAAGTTATAGAAAGAAAATCTAGTATTATACACATATATAGTTAGAAAGGGATAATATTTTAACAGAATTTTCAGACAATTATGGTTATTGTTCTTTGATATTATACCAAAACTCAACAAGTGCTAATAATCTTAAAGGTCATTTGAATTGTTGAATCTGAAAGCATGCCAAGAACTTTCTGTACTCATAAAATTAAGTTTTACTGGACTATTTTATACTTTAAATTTATCTTTTACCCATACATGATTTTGTAATATCATTATTGACGATTTGGAAAACAGTGGTCTACTAAGTTATATATCTACCAACGACTGACACATTTTATTTTACAATATCAATAAAGCGCATTCATTAATGTCACCAACAATTAATCAGAAAAGTTTTTAAGTATTGGGATACTGTCATGATGACAGATGCAAATTTTCTAAAGTTGTAAGTTCTGCTTGGAAGCTTAAATTTTACTTTTGGCAAGAAATACTGTCCAGATAGTTTTCCCTGAAGTGACAGTGTCATTTTTGTCAATTCCAAAACAATGTCTGCCAAATAAGCAAGTCTGAATAACCAGAGTTCATTCTTACAGGTAAAAAAAATTGTTCCCTTAAGAAAAGTGGCTAGTTTAGTGGAAACTTGAATAATCATGTGGTGCTTTTCCTAGAGATGACCATTATATGGTCATCTTAAATATGCAGTAGGGATTTAGGTGTGCTTCCCATTTTGTCACATAGAATATTTAAAAAAAATGTATACTCAAAATGTGAAATTTAATGAAACTGGCTTTTTATTTATTCTTTTATAGTGAGTGTGGCAGTGATGAATACAGAGACTACTGGGAGAGTTTGGTGCCACTGCTTTCATTCAAAGGTACCAGCAGCTTTATCTGTTATTTCTTTCACACTATTAGTGCAAATGCCAATAGTTAATTTAAAGAATAGTATCTTAGGATTATTAGGAAACTAGTTCTGAGTTTATGGACCCTGAAGGGAAGTAGGGATTCCCAGAGCTCTGTGGGCCATATTTTGGCAACTGTTGCTAAAGTGTACAGAACAATCTAGAGTGATATTTATCAGCTATTGTGATTCTGAAAAAAGAAGTTTGCTTCTCTAGGCCTCAGTTATTTATGAAACGAGAGAAAGTGAAAATCTCTAGCCCTTAAATGCTATACTTTTCTGATTTTCTTCTGTTTGCCTCTATATTGCCATTATATGACAGGGCAGAACAATTCTAAGTCCTGGAAATAGCCCTTTGCCCATTATTCAAGCTGTAATTCATGTCAAGAAAGGAACTAAGGATGTTCATTTAAAGTATTTTCTTACTCTTGTGCCATTTGTGGATAGGAGTGCCATTTCTTTCTGATTTTTCTTTTTAAATTTGAAATAATTTTTGAACTTTTTAGTTTTGTGTGATTATAATTTTTATACTTATGTATTTTTGTATTATTTTAATTTTTATAAAAGAAAATCAGGCCTGCTAACAATAATCATAGTTACCACTTATTGAGCAATGTGTTAGTCCGTATGCTAGCTACTTTAAGGTCATGAGTTCATGTAACATTCTGACGTCATCAACAAAATACTCAGTTCAACAAGGTTCTCCCTAAACTAATGGAAGTGAATTACAATCATGTGAAGAAATAGGACTTCCTTTTTGAAACTATAAAACATAGATCCTTTACATGTGTAATTCTAACATGCAATAGGTGATATGTTACAAGACTGTTTTTCTAAGCTATGTTTTGTGACTTGAATGTTTAGAAACACTTTTGATACCTCTACAAATATATACATATATGTAACGCACACAAACACATAAATGTGCTTTATTAAGCAAAATATCATCAAGATTTTTGCAAGACAAACAATAATAAGTAGGTATTTCAGGTAGATAGAAGTCAAGTTCATCATGAACAAATGTGGAAGTAATTTTTTTAAAAACAGAATTGTGCTTCACTTCTAGTATATGCAGTTGTGTTATTATAGGATATGATCTTTTTCTTAGTCCCAGAGGAAATTGACATCTGTATTTGATTTAATGAACTTCTGTTTGTCCATAACCCCATGCAAAAGAAAAGACCCTAATGCATCCATGAACATACCCAGCTTTTTAACTTTGTTCCCAGAACTCCAAGCCGGCACTCTGAGAAAGAGCTCTCAAGTTTCCACATGTTTTGACAGACGGAGTCACTTAAAGTTAGCCCTCCTGTGAATCTACATTTATCTTTAGATTGATGAAAATAAGTTTTTTGTTATATTTTATCATTATTATTATTTTAAGCAAATATGAGAATCTTTGCATGATTTTAGCATTAAATTATGTCACTCAAATCTAAGTTCTGCTCTCCTGTTTTTTGGGGGTTTTTTGGTCCTGAATTTTGAATAAAGATTTAGAAGGAACATAACCCCAGTAGTATGTCAGGGAATCAAATAGATGTGATTAGATCAAAATCAGTTCCGTGCAAATACCTGCTATTGAGTTTTACCTTTCTCCCTGTAATGGATAGCTAATGCACTGTTAAAAAGCTCTTTAGTATGAACATTTGAAAATGTAGTTTTGTGCTGATGCTAAACTTTAATAACTAAGGCTTCTTTCCATGTTTTTTAAAAGCCTGACAATAATGGCTCAGTAATTACTGAACTAATGTTATCAATTCCAACAGATATCACATTTATTAAACAGAAAATGCTATGTTGCTGTTCATCAGTTAGAAATGTGTGTAATTGAAATATGAAAATGAAGTCTGTTGGAGTATGTGATTCATCATGAATTCTGCAAGCCCTACACTAACTCTCCTTTTCCTAATTAAACTGTCAAATTGAAATCTTATAATTAATGCAACCACATGCCTTACACTAGGTTTTCCACCCGCATGTAAAGCTCAATTCAGCAGAAACTTTGCAAGCGCCTTCTCTAGGACAAATGCAATTCCTTGCTCTTCTGATCTTGAGCAGAAATCCTGCTACCCTCCCCTAGCCACAGAATATTGTGTAGCAGGAGATTTTTGTTCTCTGCATGATTAGGAGTGGAGTGGGCTGACGGGTTTGTCGGGGAAGCTGGTAATTCCTGCTTTCAGTTTTTCATGGTGAGGCAGGAGAGAGGAAGTCGAAAGCTGGAATGAAGCCTTCTGTATTCCTTCTGGCATTTTATATTTCTATACCATGACTAGGCTATTTGTTGGTATTGTTAAAATTTAAAGACTGAGATGGATTATTTTTCTGATTATAGCTTTGAGGGCACAGCGTGATTGATAGGAATTTATTTTATATTTAGGGTAAAAGCTGTACACATATAACATTGTATGATATGTAGCTGGGATATATATATATATATATATATATATCATATATGTTGGATTCCACTTTGGCAAGGAAATATCTTAGAGATATTCTTACTTACAGAGAGCTTATTTCTGCATATCTCTGTGAAATCACTTAGGTGGTAAAAAGATTTTTATCTCTTGTGTTAACTCTGATCCATTGGTAGTTGCTCCCTGGGCTGTCTTCATAAGAAGGATTGTGAATTACTCAGGAAACAACAGATGTTGGTGAGGATGCAGAGAAAGGGGAACCCTCTTACACTGTTGGTGGGAGTACAAATTAGTGCAGCTACTCTGGAAAATAGTATGGAGATTCCTCAAAAAGTTAGAAATAGAACTACCCTAGGACCCAGCATTGTACTACTAGGTACTTATCCAAGGGTTGCAGAAATAGTGATTTGAAGGGGCATATGTACCCCAATGTTTATAGCAGCAATGTCCACAATAGCCAAACTATAGAAAGAGCCTAGATGTCCATCGACAGATGAATGGATAAATAAGATGTGGTATGTGTGTGTGTACACACACACACACACACACACATACACTCATATGCACATACACATATATACATACTATGGAATATTACTCAGCCATCAAAAAGATTGGACTCTTGCCATTTGCAATTACTTGGCTGGAACTAGAGGGTATTAAGCTAAGCAAAAGAAGTCACTCAGAGAAAGACAAATATCATATGATTTCACTCATATGTGGAAATTAAGAAATAAAACAGATGAACATAGGGGAAGAGAAGGAAAAATAAAATAAGATAAAAACAGAGAGGGAGGGGTGCTTAGGTGGCTCATGGGTTAAGCCTCTGCCTTTGGCTCAAGTCATGATCTCAGGGTTCTGGGATCAAGCCCCACATCAGGCTCTCTGCTCGGTGGGGAGCCTGCTTTCCCCCCTCTCTCTGCCTGCCTCTCTGCCTACTTGTGAACTCTCAATCTGTCAAATAAATAAAATCTTGGGGTGCCTGGGTGTGGCTCAGTGGGTTAAGCCTCTGCCTTTGGCTCAGGTCATGATCTCAGGGTCCTGGGATCGAGCCCCTCATCGGGCTCTGTGCTCAGCAGCTAGCCTGCTTCCCTCTTTCTCTCTGCCTGCCTCTCTCTGCCTACTTGTGATCTCTATCAAATAAATAAACAAAATCTTTAAAAATAAATAAACAAACAAACAAATAAATAAATAAAATCTTAAAAAGGAAAAAAGAAAAAAACAAGGAGGCAAACCATAAGAGATTCTTAACTATGGGAAACAAACTGAGTGTTGCTAGAGGGGCAGTGGGTGAGGGGATGGGGGAATTGGGCCGTGAGCATTAAGGAGGGCAGTTGATGTAATGAGCACTGGGCGTTATATGCAACTGATGAATCATAAATTATACCCCTGAAACTAATAATACACTATATGTTAACTAAATTTAATTTAAATAACAAATTTTTTAAAAAGATTGTAAATTTATCACAAACAGGGCAAACAGGGCTGGGATCAATTAGTAATATCTGATATGTTGAGATAACAGGTGCTGACAGCAAATTGATTCTTAATTCTATTCCTGGGTTTGGCAGATCTTAAGAGATGTCTTTGTCAATGCCTTTTCATCATGCATGATGTCTCTAGTCTTTCTGTTTTTTATTATACACTAACTCTGGTCAAAATTGAGTTTCAAGTTTATGGTCAAACTTTGAGTCTTAAGTTGTTTGTTTTTTTTTTTTTAATGTTATTTTTATTATTACTTGACAGAGAGAGAGATCACATGTAGGCAGAGAGGCAAGCAGAGAGAAAGAGAAGGAAGCAGGCTCCCTGCTGAGCAGAGAGTGTGATGCGGGGCTTGATCCCAGAATGCTGAGATCATGACCTGAGCCGAAGGCAAAGGCTTAACCCCCTGAGCCACCAAGGCACTCCATAAGCCTTAAGTTTTACAGAGAAACAAGTTTCTGATTTTAATAATCAATAGATTTGTTCAGCTAGACTGTTCATTTTCTCAGTTTCTACAAAATAATATTTTATTCACTGAGCTCATCTTCTACATAGATGCAGTTCTCTTCATTCTCTGATTCATTTGGACCTGTAGGCCTTACTACATTTTAGGAATCTCTGGTTTTCAATTTGGTCAATTAATTTGCAAAGTTGTACTTATTTTACCTGCCTAAATAGAGATAGCTAGTATATCACTTGTTAGTATATCCTGGTCAGGCTGGCAGGCAGGTTAGAGCAGTTCATGGAGAGTCATGAAGCATCAACATTAATAGTAACAGTTCAACTCAGTCTATAAATCAATGAATATGTGAGTATCTAAAACATTGCACTATATGAGTGAGTGGGACTGACTGGGAGGAGCTAGCGAGAAAAGGGTTTCTCTCTCTCTCTCTCTCTGTTTTTTTTTCTTAAGTAGGCTCCACACTGAGTGTGGAGCCCAGTGCAGGGCTTGAACTCATGACAGTGAGTTCAAGACCTAAACAGAGATCGAGAGTTGGACACTTAACTGACTGAACCACCCAGGCCCCCTAAGGGGCTTTCTCTTTTTATTCTATGATATATATATATATATATATATATTTCTTTACCAGTGTATATTCCTTTATTTATTTATTTCTTAATGTTGTAAACTTTATACCATTCTGTTTACGAGCATATGTAACTTGCATACCAGCTAGGACATCTCTACTTTTTATGGTTTAGGCAAGATATTCTCGAACCCCTGTTTGTGACCTAGAGTAACGTGCTACCTCCAAGATTTCTGAGTATTACTGGTAGGCTTACATTTTCATGGCTCTGGCTTCCTTGCTTCTTTTTATTTTCCTAATTTCTCTGTATCTTCTAACTATTTCTTTGTTTATGCCTTGACTCCAAACAAAGCACGGAACTCAGACCCTTTCCTTAATTTGCACACATCTATACCTACATGACATGCCCTCTACATACACACCAATTTTTTGTGTAGACCAGATGTTTCTGCAAATTTGAGAAGATAGAGTATTTGATGCCACAATAGCACAAGCAATTTAAGTTGAAATTATTCATTATAGTTCCTAGGAGTCCTTTGGCCCTAATACCATGTTTCTCTGCCCAAAATTTTGTTTCTCCAGGTCCTTCTCTGAAACTGAGAATTGAGTTTTTTGTCACATATGAAAAGAGAAGGTAATGCACTTTGCTCTTCAGTCCTCTGCTGAACAATAGGTTTAATAACCTGGGTTTCATCCTTTCTTTCCCTCACACAGTGTAGAGATTATACTTCCCTAGACTTATGCTTTGTTTTAGGGTTTATATTTGCATTTGTTTACATATATATATATATATATTTGCCAAACATATACAAGTACATATAGGTCTTTTTGTATGTATATGGGGGGGTATATTTTCTTCAGCCATTCCCATGTTGATTAACCTGTAGTTTCACTACTAGCAACAGTGCTGTATGCATGTCTTTATAACTATGAGGTTTTCTTAGAGATAGATACCTGGAAGTACAATTAAGTTTTCGATAGATAATATTATTCTGATCCTCACAACAGATGTTTCTTAAGTATAATCCACTAATCCAGTGTATGAACATCTTCATTTCACCACAGCATTGCCAAACCCTCAGTATGTTCTAATTAAAACAATTTTGGTTACTCTTCCAGGGATCAAAATGGTGTCTCATTTTTAATTTGCATTCACTCAGTTAGTAGTGATGTTGAAACTTTTTAAAATTTTTTTAAACTCATGTATTAGCTATTTGGATTACTTCTTAGATTGCCTATTCTTATCCTATGCTTATTTTCCTGTGCACCCTTTCTATTTTTCTTATTGTTTTGTGAGAGCTTAGCACATACTAAGAACGCCGGCTGATTTTTATGCATTAAACATTACAATTTTGTCCAAAAGTGTCACTTATCTTTTATGTTGTTTAAATTATATTTTGCATCCCAGGAATTTTAGATTATATTTAATTTTTAATCTATCACTGATTTTCTTGGCATTTTCACATACGACATCAAAAGCCATTTCCACTTTCCACTACCTTAACTTCTTCATAGACTTGCTTCATACATATGGATCTTTATCAAATTTACTTTTTTGAATGGTGTGAGGTAGGAATATGATTTCTTCTTTTTCTTTCCCCAGTTATCTGAACATCACTTATTAAAGAGCTCAACATTTAAAGCTGATTTGAAATTCCACTTTTTCCATATATTGAATATACAGAAATCCATATACAAAGATTAATTTCTGTATTCTGTTGCTTTAAAAATATTCTGATACTCTGCATAATGGTGCCTCTTATTATATTTCATTTTCAATTAATTTCTGGCTGTTTTTCAACTCACTAACATGTATTCAGTGATTTCTTTCTGGGCACCATGGCTGGCTTTCTCCATCCATTCTCTGCTGCACAGGGGTTGCTCAGGTGCTGGCTAGGTTTATAAATATCAAATGTCACATTTTCTTTCCCAATTCCATGAAGAGATGAAAATAAGAAATTTCCGTTACCTTAAACTTATGATGAATCTTTCATTCTACTTCTGACTAAATGCCAAATCCCTAGGCATATAGTTTTATTAAAATATTTGAAACAAATAATAATCTTGTTAAAAAAAACAGGAAGAGTTTATACTCGTTATGCTAGGACAATATAGTAGACTGTATTTTTTTTTTCTTTAATTTTCTCAGAATGAAAATATTCATGTGATTTTTAGAAAGCATGTCTATATGGGTGGCTGGGTAGCTTAGTCGGTTAAGTGTCCACCTTTCGATTTCTGCTCAAGGTAGTGATCTCAGAGTTGTGGGATCAGCTCTGTGCTGTGTGTGGAGCCTCCTTGTGGTTCTTTCTTTTCTTCTCCCTCTGCACTTCCCCCCATGCATACATGTGTACACATACTCTCTAAACTTTATGTGCATTTGTGATTACATTCTTTGTGAATTTGCAGAACTGTTAGGGCAAACATGATGTACACTTAAAAAAATTGTTATATCCTGCTATATTACCCTCAAGAAACCCCAACTAAGGTGGCATTTATGTCTCTGCACAGAATAAAAATGTTCTTTAGTGTATGCATGGGGATAGAGGTCATTTAACTATAATCCCACTTGGGCATCTCAGAAAGAGTGCAATGAGGAGATGCTGAAAACAGAGCTGGAGACTATGGGCATTTCTCCAGTTCACACTCTTGGAAGTGTTCTGTGTCTCTGCATGGTTGTCTGTCCAATATTTAAATGGACTGACTTAAAAATACTTGCTGGCTGGTGGCCAGTTTTGGATAATGTTGGATGGGAAGGGATTCTCAAAGGAGAGATTAAGGGAGGAAAAAAAGGAATAATCAGTTTCTCATGGGACTCAGGAAGATGCTAATGTTCTCTGATAAATGAAAATGCCACCTGTGTGTGATGAATTATTGCCTGTTCCTTGTCTATTTCAACTTAATCTAGCAGAGGGGTTCAGAACATAGCCAATATAGTCAAACAGGGCAGGTTCTAGGCTTGGCTCTGCCATTTACTCTCTTAAGTCAACTCAAACAAATAATTTCACCGTTCTGAGTCTTAGTTTCCTAAATAGTTGTAAGATTGAAGTGAGGTAATCCATGTAAACCCTTTGAAAAACACTTAGCAAATAATACATATTCAATAACTATCAGTATTATTAGCTAACGTTAGGGTAGAAAAACTTGTTCTGGTATCACAGAATAGATAGGAGCAATACCTCTTATATAACAGGTGGTTTTAAGTTTGACTGGACATTTATCTTCTCCTGTTTTCCTGTGGGATATACTGCATAAACCAAGTAAGAGGAGAGGAGGGAGAAGGAGAAATCAGCTGTGACAGAATTATGATGCACTTAGTTTCTATTTGGAAGATAAACTGCTTATCTGGACAGACAGGTAGAGAATATCAGTTGGATGCAGAGGACTAGAAAAGAGTGAAGCATGTATTTATAGACATTTGTATGAATTTGAACTATTTTATTTAAACATTTATCAATTTGTGTTCATCTTATATTGCTCAACACATTCCTTACCTAAATGAGGCCATCTGGGAATTTCAGCTATGCCCACTTCCCCCACAAATTATTGCCCATGTATTCAGAATGGATATTTTCAACTCCATCCTGTCAGAATTTTGGCCCCTATATTCCCAAACCATTATTAGTAGCCCGTTCTATTGTGGCCGAGTGAGTCTTCCGTTCACCCTAATTGCCTTTAGCTTTAATTTAAATGTTTCCTTTTCTTTCCCCTTCAGAGATGGATAAAAGCTTGACATTTTCATGATAAAAATGTCTCCATATATGTGAAGACAATAATTAACTAATCTCTTAGAGTTTCTATTTGGTAGACTAAAAAACTCGATCCCTTTAGCCTTTCCTTTCAGTTCATTTGTGAAAGAATTGGCTTAAAGTGCTTTCAGACTTTGTGTCTTGAACTCTCACCCCTTGAACTTGGCGTGTCAGTCAAAAACGGTGTGATTTTTTTTTGCTAGGCCACAATATGATTTAATTACAATAACATTTAACAATAATGTAATGATTACAGACATCAACATAAATGCAAGGATGTCTTTTTTAACATAAATGTTGTTCATTCACTTAATACAACTATTGTTTACTATGTGCCAACCTGGGTGCTAGGGAAACAGTGGCAGGTGTGACCTGAATAGTCCCTGTCCTCATGAAGTTTATAATCTAGTGGAGAGGAAAAAGACAGCAGATAGAAACAAGTAAGATACATAATATGATTTCAGATAGTGATAAATGACCCCCCAAAATTAAAGCAAGGTAAGAGATGATAGATGACCTTCTGGAAGAAGGTCAGGGGCAGTTTTAAAAATGGTGGTCACATTTGAAATGATATTTTACAGAGAGCAGAACTGTGTTAAGGCTATAGAAGGATCTGGGGGAGAGCACTTCAGGCTGAAGAGTAAAGTGGTGCTCAGATGTGGAAGAGCTTGGGGATGAGGTAAAGAGTGGTGTCAGCTGGGCTCAGAGAGGTGATGGAGGCCAAGCTAGTCAGATGGCATCTGGAAGGTGACAGTACTGAGTTTGGATTTTTCTCCAGGTAGGAACGAAAGCCGCTGAATGCATAAGATCTGGACAGAGTTGTGATGCAATATCTTACAAAATCCCCATGGGTTGTGTGAAAATGGATTATTGGAAAAAATAGTAGAAGCAGGGAAACCTGTCGATGATACAGTTTTCCTCATGCTCCATACATATCTTTTCATTCCAGTATGCCTTTTTTCCCACTACTGCCCAATTTAAGATTCTGAACAAGGTAAAGAGGACAACTTTGGAATGTTGTGTTTTTGCAGGTCTTGAAAACAAGGGATATAAAGTGTCTTCAGGTAGACCTTTCTCAATGGTCAGGTATGAAATGCAGTATAAGATCAGGGAAAGCTTCAAAGTGGTCATCGAACTTTTTTTTTTTTTTGTCTGAGAGATAATTTCATTTATCTGGGGCCCAAAGAGGATTGAAAACAATAGGTGTGGAGATTGAAATAAAATAATTGGCAGGGGGATGCCTGGGTGGCTCAGTGGGTTAAGCCTCTGCCTTCAGCTCAGGTCATGATCTCAGGGTCCTGGGATCAAGTCCCGCATTGGGCTCTCTGCTCAGCAGGGAGCCTGCTTCCTCCTCTCTCTCTCTGCTTGCCTCTCTGCCTACTTGTGATCTCTCTCTGTCAAATAAATAAATAAAATTAAATTAAAAAAAAAACAATTGGCAGGTATGATTTAGCCTCTTGTTCCCAGAAGAAGACACATGCAAAATAAATACATGTGTTGATGATGTAATTTACAATTTATTAGCATATGATTGGCTTGAATTTGATCCTGTTGTTCTCTGCAGTATTAAAACCTAGCTCTTTAAGTTAGTTTCCTTCATAGAGGTAATGATGATGAGGCCTCTACCCAAATCTCGTATTCTTTCATCACTTTAATTTTCAGCTTTCCACCTTGAAAAAAATCAAAGCACCAGTTCAGATGTTTTTCTTTTTATAGGATTATTAGTATTCTAAGAATATTGAATTCTACAATTTCCACCACAAATATAATACTCACCATTTTGTATACATCAAAGTGAAATTAACCACCCTTGGATAGCTTAGAAACCTAAACCCCGCATAGGGTATTTTCCCCTTATGGTAAGACACATTTTTGAGCTCACTAATTTACAAATGTGCTTTTGGATGTCAAGCTATTTGCAAAGATGGAGACCGTATTGTGTGTACTGCGCAGAGGAAACCTGAAGGACAGATAGCCTGGTGAGGTTGATGAGGAGCAATGAAGTCTGTACTGTGTGTTTTTAGTAAGAAATAGTTAATGTTTCCTCGGCTTTGCCTTGAACCTGACTCATCTGCTGCTTGATATTTACTGAGACTAGAGGAGGTTTTTTTTTTTTTTTTTTTTTTAACCTTTTGAGCAAGTTGGCTCTGTGTGCAATTATGCCCTAAAATGGAGCCCTTAAGCTGTGTTTTGAGGGGTAAAAATAATCACAGCAGAACAAAAGTGATTCACCTCTCACTTTGCCAGAGAAAAGCAGATGAAGAGAGCAAGAGAGTGAAAACATTGTGACCACTGAGAGACAAGCTTGTTGGAGGTAACATTATTTAGTCTTCAGATGTTTTATGCTCCCCTTTCTTTACTAGAGCATCAGTCTTGTTAGTATGTATCCAGAAACCTGCCGCAGTCTTTTCCCATAATGATTTACTTAACTTGTCATCTCATCAGAAAATGAAGCTCATATACTCCTCAGTCCCAGCCATTGCGGGAAGTGATTTCACCATCCTGAGCAACGGGAGCTCCTTCCACCTTGGCACTGTAGTGCCCAGACTCCATGAGGCGTTTGCCTCCCTGGACAGAGGGGCCTTGTTGCTGAGTAGGCCCTACTGTACATATTACTACAATTATGCTGGATTAAATGGCAGTGTAATCGCATAATAACTTTACTTGGCTGAAGGGGAGAGTGCAATTTACAGAGAACCGTGATTTCCCAAGGGACTCACAAAGCAGAGGAAGCATTCGAACGGTGGAAGCAGAGATGAGTGTTTTATTCCACAATTCTTGGGATACTTATAACTCGCCAATGATTAAGAGCATTTTGATTTGTATTCTTCATCAAGATTATACTGTACATTTTGAAGTTTGATTTTGGTTATTCTCTCATTTGTCAGTAAATTGTAATTGACCAACTTATTCCTGTAGCTTTTAAAAATAAACATCCCCTTGCAGGGCCAACATTATTTCCTCCTTTTTACAACAATCAAAATGCAGAAATGCACCGAATAATTTTCATAAAAACAATGTGAGTTTCTCCCCAAAGATACCAACTACAGTTATGTTTCCTCTGGGGTTATTATTTCAGAAACCAACTATGCATACACACATTTAATCTTTCACTCCTAGAGAGTAGGCAATAAGCAATGTGCTTAGGGTGCAAAACTCAATACCAACGGCTAACACCAAAAGTGTATGCCCCCAAATTGAGCGGTACAGCCTGCCATCAGGAAGACACCAAAATGTCAATATAAATAATTGTCCTTTCTAAATTTGTCAGGAATAATATTTTAGAGGAGGAGCCTTCTTAATTTTCATGGTTGACTTGTCAGATCTAGGAGCTATGGTAAGAAAGCTCTGGAAAAAACCAGAGATTAGATTTTTCAACTTTGATTTCTGGCAACAGTTAGCCATTGGGAAATGGTTTTAAATTTACTTAGTCTTTCTATTACTTACTTTCTATTTCTATTACTTTCTATTACTTACTTTCTATTTTCTTTTCCTTGGCTTAAGAGAAATATGGATCTTATTTCATTAATATTAACAACATCAATTCCAGTGATCATTATCTGAAATCAGTATATTTTGCTTAAATGAAGATCTGCTTAAATGAAAATCTATATAGGGGAATATTTCTGTATTAGAAATTATACTAATTTTACATACAATCCTATAGATACTTGCTCTGGTGGGTTTTCTTGAAAAAAATATATATTCTGATAAATCTCTCCCAAATACCTGCTTTATTCAGAGGAAAGATTCTAAGGCAAGGGTTGAAACTTTCTCTTCAGAAGTTTTTCCAGGGTAAGAAACTTTTGCTTTCTTTGGAAATCCTGTTTTTACGCCCTTAGTAGTTTTAGAATTAATCTTTGTTTTTCATTTTCTGAAAGAACCATACAAGGCATGCTTGTACAGGAAAAGAAAATGAAAGGAAGGAAACGAAAAGACAATAATTCCCTCCTTTAGCACATTCTCTTTTTACTTAAACATTTGTGGAAGTGAGAATGTGTCCGTGTTCGGAGCACCAAGCTTTAGTCTGTATGGTTTCATGCTTTTAGAACCTGTTCTCTGTGTAGCAGCTCAGATGGAGAGACCAAAAGCATGTGTAACTCTCTTGGCTCAGCGGCAGGACAGCAGCATTCTACCCCCACACCTCAGGGGACATTAGACGAGGAGCTCCAACCTCGGGCTCATCAGGGTTCAAAGGACTGATTGCTATGGTTCCATGCTAGAATTTAAATAATATTTTGGATGCATTTCACAATGTCTTCTCTCTCTCTCTCTCTCTCTGACTCTTTTCCTCCCTTTCTCTCTTTCTCTCTCAAACACACACACACACACACACACACACACACACTCACAAATACACACACACATACATATATACTCACACGCACACTTTACCTTCCTTATGAAGAATTATTCTCTGGACAGAGGAAGGAAAATTGTTCAAGATATGTTTTAACATTCTATGCACAGCAACACTGATTTTATACTACATGATAATCAGAAATAGCTTGAAAATAACCCACCCAGTTCTGAGTATTCACAAAGCCTTGTTTATCCTAAAACGGATTATCATTGACTGTACTGTCTCTTCTCCTTGGCTGCATTGTTTTTTAATTTTACATTTTATTAGCACATTTATTTGAGGAAAAGAATGAAAACAAATGCAAAACTCACTATGAGTCTGTGTCTGGTTAATGGTTGATGGTTTTATAAATGTAAATTGGAGGAGTTTAAAATTAATATGTAGCATAAATGTTTGGAGATACAAGATTTCATGACTCCCTAACTGAGGGTTGACTGCACCTATTACCATTTCAAACGAAATCTCTGAAGAAATTTATCTTTTACATCTGATATTGATTTGTTCCACCCTACCTAGCTATCCTGGATGCCATCTCCAGAAATATCTTCTACAAAAACACTGAATAATGTCCTCTGGATGCTTAAGATTTCTGATTGATTTGTTCTCTACCCAAATCTCCCATGTCCCACACCTGACCTTACTGATTATGTAATCCATGCGTCAGGCCTAGGTAAATGACTAAGGTGTGTCTGGCTATGTGCTTAATAGAGAAATTTCAATCAGCCAGAGTTCTGTTTCCCTGTTATGCAGCAGGCAAACTTTTTCCCCCAGTATATATTTGACACTCTAATTAACGGAATTTTATATGGGAGGGGCTTTTTATTGTTATATCAGGTCATTGAAGAGCATTTTTGGCTAAATTAAGACTGACTTCCCAGTATCAATATGATGATATCCTTGATGATCTACAGTGAGCTCAGCCCTAACTACATCTGCATGCTTGTCAAATTGTCCTCATAAATATAACATGTCGCAGAAGAGAAGTTCTGATACTCCATTCTCACACCTCAGTTGAACAGTTTTCTCCTTTCTTCCACATCCCAGCAAATGGAACCACTGTTTGCCATCTTTGATTCTTGCCTTTTCTTCAACACTCATATATGATACATCAGAGCGTTCTTTTGATTCTGTCTACAAATGGTATTTAGATATAACAACTTCTTTTTTTTTCCCTCAGCACTACCCTGATCCACATCTCTGTTGTTTCTCTTGTAACTTCTGACAGGTATCCCTGCTGGTTTTTTCATTGTTCTCTTATTTAACTTACCTCAAAGACCAGTAAGACCATTTCCCATACAGCAATTTCCATAACTTCTGAGATAAAACCAGCTTCTCCTCAAGGCCTTCCAAGTCTTGCATCATCTAGCTTTTCTGTCTTGCCTACTCATGTTCCTCTAACACACGGAGATCACTTTGATGTTTGACAGCATTACCTTGTCTTCCTACACTGCTCCTTCCCAAAGTTTCATGTGGCTGGCTCCTTCTCTCAACTCTCGTGAATCACTCTATTTATTTATTTACTTACTTATTTATATTTTTAGAAAGAGAGAAAACAGGGTGAGGGGAGCAGGGGGTCGGGGGAGGAGAGGCAGAGGGAAAGAGATTCTTAAGCAGACTCCGTGCCCAGCACAGAGCCTAATTTGGGGCTCAATCTCATGACCCTGAGATCATGACCTGAGCCAAAATCAAGAGTTGGATGCTTAACCAACTGAGCCACCCAGGTGCGCCTCTTGTGAATCACTTTAAATGCTACTCTTTAGAGGTCATTTCATGCCCACCTACCTAAAAGCCCTATCCAGAGGGCTGTGTTCAAACCCCTTGTCCCAGTATTAGATTCTATCATTTCATTTCACCTTATTAGTTTTCCTCTATAACCCTGCACAGTCTGTTATGTATAATTTATGTCTGCCTTCCCCAAAGATGTAAATTTTGCAAGAACAAGGACTATGCCTTTTCACCATGACTATTCAGTGCCAGGAATGGTGCCAGGCACAAAGCACATACTCAATAAATACTGGTTGAATTAATGCTGCTACACCAAATAAAGCTTCATATTCTGGTTTTATGAAATTGAAATGAAATTCATGAAGACATTTGTTTTCTTATAGTTTAAAAAAAATCCTACAAAACAAAAAATAGAATTAATAATAAAAAACAATATAATAATTCCTCTCCATAGAAGTATAGTAATACTTGCCTCTATGTGCAAGTAAAATGGAAAAACTCATCAGACTTAATGATTCATTTAATTATGAAATTTAAGAATGAAAAATTAATTTATTTTACAGTTTCAAATAACTTAATACACAAGCTTATTAAGCCTCAAGTATTCAAGAGGTAAGTCAGTCATTAAAAAATCTCAGGAAAGACCAAAACCAAATACATGTGAACCCAGAGTTCATTAATTATAGTTGTAAAAGCAAATATTCATTGAATCATTTCTGTATGAAATGTTTAACATTATTATTTTGTTTGACTTTCACAATGTTGTGAGCCGTGTGTTGTTATTTCCATTTTGCAGATGAGGAAGCTGAGGCTTAATGAGGTTAGGGGATTCTACAATAGGTGCCAGTTCTTGTAAGTAGTAGAAGCTTGAAAAGTTTGAAACCCAACATTCCTGTAAATAAGTTTGAGGTCTTCATCTGCCCCTTTGATGTCTTTTTTCCCCCCCTTTACATGCTTCTGATTTGAGAAACTTGCAGATAAAATGAAGCCCTATCATGACTTTTTTACAAACACTATTAAAGTGTACTTAAGTTTGTACTTGAGATTCAGGGAACAAAACTTGGCAGCATATCAAATACACTCCTACCTCATTCCTCAGCTGTGGTTTGTTCCTACTATTTTATAGGCTGGAATTTTGATCAAACCGAATGATAGGAAAAACATATATCTTTCAATAACTGGCCAGGATAATAAATGTTCAGAGCTGACATGGGATACTGTGGAGGAAGCACCATAAATTTCGTGCCGAATCAGCTTAAGAAGGGGAGCTGAGGCCAAAGAATCACAGCTGTCATTTGGCTGTGGGAAAGAGTTCAGAGGTCCCTTCTACTGTTCATTCCCATGAACTTGAGGTTCTCCAAGGGGCACTTCAGGAGGTGACGTTCCATTTTCTGTAGTAATGTGACTCAGAACATGACAGATCACTAGTAGTTAATCAACAGGTTATGATAAAAGTCCAACCTGATTTATTTCTTTTGCTGGAGATTGGCTGTATTTTCACATACATACAAACACATGTGTGCAACTTAACAGATCTAACAGAAACCAGTCTAAAGGGTCCAATTGACATTTCCAACTAATATTTTATTCTCTAGAAATTAATAGGAATTATAAGACATAATTAAATATTTCAAGTTTCCAAATAGAAGTGACCTCTACCCACAAATGTAATTTTTATTTATGTGGTATAAAAGTCATGTTAACATTTGAAAAATTAACTCAATTTAGGAGAAATTTCTTCTGTGATGGAAGGATATGACTTAATCCAAATATAGAATATGGAGTATTAAAGAAGATCATGAGAATGGAACTCTGCCAAACACAGGGTTCTGGCATTACTGTTAAGATCTTTTTGGGTTCCATGGTCTTGAAATATTTGTCGTGATTGACAATTTGTGATAAACCTTACATTGTTGTGAAATATAATGGTGATGATGAGAGAATAATTGTGATAATAAAAATAAAACAATATCTAACAATTATTAAGTCCTTCTGCATGCCAGAAACTGTTCTGTTTTGAGTTTATTATTTAAAAAATTATTTATAACAACCCTATAGCATAGAAACTATTATTATTGCTTTCATTGGTGGGTAGACTGAAGCACAGGGAGGTTAAATAATTTGTTCAAGGCCAAACAGCTAATTTGTGATTATAGAAAGTTATTTGGAGATAATTGTGATAAAGAAAATATATTCTGCTCTTATCCCATCAGGAAAATAACATATAGGAGGGCACAGTTAATGGAGAGAGGGATGCTAATTTTGCTACTACATTTGCTAAATAGTTGATAATCCTTTAAAGCGGAAGACATAAATTGACAGAAAATAAAGAAAAAGTAACACTTTTCCACATTATTGCATTTTTGTTAAGTTCTTTAAATCTCAATATAGTGTATCAAATATATAAATATACCCCTTATTTACATCCTGTTTGTGGCCCATTTTGGCATTTGATTTACTGTTTTTAAAAAGCCAGCAGATCTGGTAGGATCACAAGCTTTTGATTGGAGGAGGAACAGAAATGAGGAAGGTGTTCAATTCCTTAGGGCAATGGTTGATTTATTTTGACTGTTGTCTTTCTGTCAGCATACTTTTTTTGGTACCATCTCATAATTGGAGCACCAAGAAAAGGTTGACTTTTTAATGCTACTCAAATAGAAAAACAGTAACAGCAGAAATTAGAGTGCAGTTTTTAACAAATAGTTTGAAAACCTAATACACTGCAAATGAAAACAAACTTCTTGGTCTTTAAATTATAACAATAGTGAGAGAATCAGAAACAGCTGTGGCACTTCAGGAAGAAGAAAAATACTCAGCTGTAGTGTAGAGGGGTGATGCTGAACTGTAAAAAATTGTCATTGGGTTTTATTACATGCTAGCTAATTAATGATAATGAATCTTGTTTTTTTTTTCTTTGTACATTTGGTACATATTTCAAGATGAACAGGCGGACTATTCTGTGTGCATATCTATGCTTGCCTTGGCATCCGAAATAGTTTCTCTTTTATTCTGTGAAACTGAGTATAGAAGAGACTGTCTTTACTTTAAGCCAGTAACTGGGTTGATTCGTAGGCTGGCTCTTATCATTATTATTTAATTCCTCCATCATGTAAGACTTTTCATTTTCCCCCAAGGTCATCAATAATGCCTGCTGTAACTCAGCATTGTGGGACCAAAAAATTAAAGTGAAAAAACTTCTATACTTGGTAGCTGGGTCATTATTTTAGAATTAAATAAATGTTGGTTACATTGTTACAAGTGACTACACATGGTGAGAACATGATTTCTTTCTCTCTCTCCAAAGCTAAGAGGCTACTTTCTGTGTTTTATTTGTATGTTTATTTGTATTTTTATATTTCTGTCTCTCAGTAAACAGGCCCTGGAACAGCAAACAGTCACTTGGTATTTTGGGAAAGTGTTCATTGAAAATATCATGGGGCTGTGTTTGCTGTGTTTCTGTACACACATTGTATATATGGTTGGCAATATATGTGGCTTTCTAATTTCAAAAACCACTTATAGGGGTGTGAGCACTGTGGCCAGAGTCTTGGGATCTAGATGAGTAGATAGACACCCAAAAGTCATTAATTTTGTAGTTTTTCTCTAGTGGCAGGGCTGTACACATGTTTATGGTAGCGATGACATGACTACATTTATTAAGATTCAGAAAGCTTTCATTTTCCTGGACTTCTCCAACAAAACCACAATGATACCTTCGAAGGAGACAGTCCCCTGCCCTCACCTCAGCTGCTCTTTTATTCACCACAGCCTTAGGGACACCTTTGATTCCTCCTACTCATTAAGAAAAAGGTATAATTGTTCTTGTTTACTTATCTTTTGAAAAACATGAAGAGCTTTTCTAAAATAAACAAACCCCCAACTAGTCTAGAAAAGGCCTCAAAACCATGGAGCCTCTTAGGTAAAACAGTTTAAACCAGAACTATATTTGGTCTTTAGACTGATACTGTGATGTAGACAAAGTAACACTGCAATATTTTGAGGTTGGTGTAGAATTAAGGGTTAAAGGAAAGAGAAGAATAGATCAGACAATAATTGTAGGAGAGAAAAACTTCTTTTTTTCCCTTCTGGGGTCCTTGGCTGGTCTAATCATTAAATTGAGGTAAGACAGATAAACAGGAGATGGGACACCTGGGTGGCTCCTTGGTTAAGCGTCTGCCTTCTGCTCAGGACATGATCCCAGGGTCCTGGGATCAAGTTCCTCATCTGGCTTCTTGCCCATAGGGGAACCTGCTTTTCCCTCTGCCTGCTGCTTCTCCTGCTTGTGCTGTCTTTCTCTCTCTGACACATAAATAAATAAATAAAATCTAAAAAAAAAAAAAAAAGACAAATCAACAGGAGAAAAACAAATTTAATTTTGTAGGTATAAGAGCTCATAGATTATGAGACTCAAGTAACCAAAGCAGGCAACTTTTATACCTTTTAGCTGAAGTAACAGTAGATTTGTGAAGAATTAGTAAGAAAGAAGTTTAGGTTTGGATTAGTAGAATAGTGAAGAAGTAGCGGGGTTTATTAATACGGCCTTCTTGCCCTAAGTTTTCTATTTCTCGTGATAAGGATGTCTTTCTCCTGGTTCAGAAAGGATACCTTTCATATGGGAGACTTCCTTCCTGCCGTCAGAGGGACAAAGGAGGGTGAGTGTGTCCTTCCTGCATTGGTTGTTTCTTAAGTAATTTAAATCCAAAATAATTAGTATGCCAAACTGGTATATTTTGAGGAGGCCTACCCTGAACTCCATCATCATAAATTGCCTTTTTCTTTTCCTTTCAACTTGTAGGGACCTTAAAACTTCAAGTGGACTAAAACTACTTTCATATTCCTTTGTCCCTTCACTTCTGAGGTTGAACACTTTCAAACCTTTCCAAGTCACAAAGTGCCTTCAACGCTATCAGCTGGTCTCTGAAATAGGTTAGTTTTTAAAAATTTATTTATTTGTTTGTTTATCTGCTTCCTTATTTAGTTACTTACTTATGGCAATTCTGCATCCATAGAGATAAATCTGTATTGACCTCATAAGTGGTAAAGATTTTAAAATGGAGAAAAACCTAAATCAGTTACTGCAAATGTAGCTCATGAAAGGGAATAACATGTATATGAAGGCTAGAAATGATTTCCATGACGTAAGTGGAACTAATAGAATAAAATTGTGAAATTAAGACTATTGCCAAGAAAAATAAACTAATAGTAAAAAGTAGGTAAATGTGATAGTGGTAGGAGAATTGACTATAATTAAAACCTGCTAATAAATTCCTGCAAATCAGGACCTTGTGATTGTTTGGGTGGGGACTAGTTGAACTCTACTTTCGCTTAGCAGGAGGTAGCTAAAAAAAATATTTATATATTTTGGAAGTGAATGTAATGTTCATACTGACTAGAAATAAAGTGTTTTCCAGTGTATTTATGCATTTAGTAGCATCTTTTAACATAAAACACATTTGATGATGTTAATTATAACTTAGTCCTACCCATTTGTTTAAAAAAAAAATCTGCTAAGAAAGCTAAGTAGATATTTGTTAAAATGAGAAAAGTGCATTCAGATTTAGATTTTACTGCATAAAGTAATCATTTAGTTGCTAGGGAAGATTAGATGTTCATTAAAAAATACTTTTGATAATTCTGTAGAAAAGGTACTTATTAATAATCCAAGTGCTATGAATTTTCGATGGAGATCTATCTGGAAAGCAAATGTAATAAATGCAAGGACCTATATTTATAATGTTATCATCTTTTGCAATGCTTATCTCAGTATTTCATATTTAATTAATTCCTTTATTATATCACAAAAATTTCCTCTGATTTAAAATAATATATCTTCATTTTAGAAAAATTGGAAAATAAGAGGGCAGAGAAAATAATTTTAAAATTGCCTATTATTCCCCCATAGGAACAGTCATCTTCCTTACTGGTGAAAGTTTTAGTGTTCTTACTCTCCTCCTAGTGTCTAGGTGTGTGTCAAATGCATGTGTGTGTCTCTATGTATGCATTCTGTTACATAGTCCACCTTACATTGTATATGAAAACTCTATTTCTAAATTAAAAACACATTTTCAGATTCCTTACATTTTGTTGTCTTAATAAATAAAATCTAGTAAGGAGAACAGTTAAAAAAAATAATGCTTTGCACAAGTAGCAGGTCATCTGTTACTTTCAGGTAGACTGATAGCACTGTCCACGAGTCAAAGGGGCTAATCTGAAACTATTCATCAATAGCCCATCCACTTGGCCCACATAGAGCAGGATCTGATGAGCCTGAAGAGTTAAAAATTTTGTATTTTTCAGTCAACCAGCCCTCCAGTTTATTGCATGGATTCTTTCATCAACCTTGAAAACTATTAACAGAATATTAATTCTTCATCCTTCTTCCTGTGGTGTGGTGCCCTTTACATGTTTGAATCTGATCATAAGAGCCTCTTTGGATTGTCATAAATGTGGGCTATAGTGAAACTAAGAACAAGTAGGTGTCAAATTCATCGTACAAAGTGACAAAAATCCTGCTAATACTTATAATCAGTTCAGTATTTACAACTCATGCTTTTGACCTAGTTTTTGTTTTCCATCTTTGTCTTATTTTTAGTGTAAATCTTTGCCAACAAAAATGAAGTTTCCTATCATCGGGTGCTAGTGCTACTACTTTCTAGCTTACAACAAAAATGTGCCTAGTGAGTTTCTGTGTACCTTCCATCTATGAATATAGAGATCTGGGAAGACAGGAATATGTTAAGTGGGACAAGAAAGCTGTACTGACATAATAAATAAACCCGTGAATGAGGTTAAGAAATCTGAAGCTTAATAGAAGGAAGGTGTGTTTCTCAGTTTCACCAAGTCTGATGAAATTCAAAGGACACTTCCTTTACAGGTCTCAAGGTTATAGGCTGCTTCTGTCTGTGGCTTGGTTGTCTAGACAAGAGGTTTAAGGTTGCCACTGACAAAGGAGAGACAGAGGAGGCTTTTATTTTAGCTCCCTCAGTATGCAAGTGACATGTGTCCCTTCTCACCTCTTAGTCCACCTGCCAAACTAGTCACACAGCTTCAACCTAATTGTAAGGGGAGGTGAGGAAATTGTGTGGGCTGTATCAGTCAGGGTTTGACTAGAGAAACAGAACTAGTAGAGATATAGATATCAAGAGATTTATTGTAAGAAATTGGTTTATAAAATTGTTGGGCCTGGATAGGCAAAATCTGAAATCCACAGAGAGGGCCACCACGACGTGGGGATCACAAGTGGGCCAGAACTCACAGGCAGAGGCTGCAGCTGCTATCTACAGGAGGACTTTTTTTTTTTTTTAAAGATTTTATTTATTTATTTGACAGACAGAGATCACAAGTAGGCAGAGAGAGGAGGAAGCAGGCTCCCTGCGGAGCAGAGAGCCCGATGTGGGGCTCGATCCCAGGACCCCGAGATCATGACCTGAGCCGAAGGCAGAGGCTTAACCCACTGAGCCACCCAGGCGCCCCAACAGGAGAACTTTTTGTCTCAGCGAAGCCTCAGCTCTGTTTTCAAAGCCTTTCAACTGATTAAATTAGATCCACCCAAATTATCCAGGATAATCTGTTACTTAAGCTCAGCTGATTGTGGCTTTTTTTTTTTTTTAAAGATTTTATTTATTTGTCAGAGAGAGAGGGAGAGAGAGCGAGCACAGGCAGACAGAATGGCAGGCAGAGGCAGAGGGAGAAGCAGGCTCCCCGCCGAGCAAGGAGCCTGATGTGGGACTCGATCCTAGGACGCTGGGATCATGACCTGAGCCGAAGGCAGCTGCTTAACCAACTGAGCCACCCAGGCGTCCCTGATTGTGGCTTTTTTAATTAATCTGCAAACTTCCTCCACAGCAACACCTACTAGTGTTTGATTGAATTACTGTAGCTAGCCAAGTAGACTCCTGAGAAGAATAAGAATAAGAATGGTTAAGGCTCTGCCTTCAGCTCAGGTCATGATCCCAGGGTCCTGGGGTTGAGCTCCTCATCAGGCTCTGTGCTCAGCAGGGAGCCTGCTTCCTCCTCTCTCTCTCTGCCTGCCTCTCTGACTACTTGTGATCTCTCTCTGTCAAATAAATAAATAAAATCTTTAAAAAAAAAAAGAGAATGAGGAGGAGGAGGAGAGTGGGGGAGTGGAAGAGGGAAGAAGTGGAGGAGGAAGGGGAGGGGGAGGAGAAGAAGAAAAACACTGCAAGGAAGCATGTGGAATAACAGGTGAGCTCTGTCTCTGTCAGGATATGAGATCATTATACTATGTCTCATGAGGCCTTACACATTAACAGCTACAACAACAAAAAAAAGATGTGAATCAATGGCCCTGTGAGTTGATGTGTGAGAAGAATGAGAACAATCATTTAATTATATAATATGCACGTTTCATCATCTAAGTTGAACGAATAGATTATTGCAGACATTTAATCTAGAAAAATTTTATCCAATTCTTAGAAACCTGTCAAGAACCAGCAAGCACCTCATCATACCAACTTATCCAGGCTTGAGGTCGTTTTGGTATTTGGCCTAATTGTGTTACTAACTACGTTTTTATAAATCCTGTTCTTGTTTTTCCATTCCAACTATTTTGTTATGCTATATTATTGTTCTTGCCGCCTAAGCATCATGTACATATTTGTTAAATTCTTATTATGAGTGGGTCCAAACTGGCCTGTTCCTTAATAGCAATGCTACAAAATTTAGATTTCACTTGAAGTTTAAATGCTGCCTCTTAATTATCTTCCTCCCTTTTCTTATGCCTGTTGGCATTGCCTTATATTCCTCTTGTGCTTCTCATTAGCAGCCCACCGAGCTGCATCATCTTCTCACAGTGGCAACAAGCGACAGGCTTCAGTTTAGTAGCTCCCCCTCACCACCAGCCGATTGGTCCTCCCCATTGCCCAAGTCACAGCTTCCTCACTGTTGTTAGCATCACCTGGTAATGGTGGATGCTGTTTCACGTGTTTCCCCATACTCTGAGAATAATATTTGCCAAGAGTTGGCCAGACA
The DNA here is from genome assembly GCF_902655055.1 of Lutra lutra. Taxonomy (NCBI): domain Eukaryota; kingdom Metazoa; phylum Chordata; class Mammalia; order Carnivora; family Mustelidae; genus Lutra; species Lutra lutra. Next base: position 115,423,489 of record NC_062282.1, on the reverse strand, counting down.
AGATAGTGGACGGAATCAAGCCAGTCTTCCATCTGCTGCCTGCATGTGCTGTCTGTGTCTACCCTGCATATAACCTGAGCAGAAAGAGACTTGCTTCCACAGACATCAGTTCTACCAGGTGGAGCCAAAAGCAAGCCCTTTCTGGCCAAGTTGTGCTTAGCCTTTCTCTTAGCCTTAGTTGGAAGTTAATCTTTGCCAGTCAGGCAATAAGTCAGAACTAAAAGCTGCAGGAGACAGACAAAGCGATGCAGAATTAATG